>NC_139947.1:29449590-29514590 GCF_963454915.1 Gymnoscopelus microlampas | reverse complement strand
GGCAGCAGCGGCGGAGTGGCAGTTTCCTATGTCTAAACCTAACCCTAACCTCAGTAAAACTATGCCTAACCCTAACCCCTAACCCTAACTTCAGTAAAACTATACCTAAACCTAACCCCTAACCTCAGTAAAACTATACCTAAACCTAACCCTAACCCCTAACCTCAGTAATATTTTATCACAAGGATTAGTACAGTCCTACTGATTCCGCGCTGCCGCTCCTCCGCCGGCAGCCCGCCACTCCGCCGCCTGGCAGCTGCCGCTCCTCCACCGGCAGTTCCGTGGCAGCTTCCGCTGCCGGAAAATGCACTCACTCCTTCTGGAAAACACCAGCAAAAGTCCACATTAGATGAATGGCAAAATATACATTCATCAACATAAGAATCATATGTCCATGCACATCGTACTCAATCTGAGCTGTCTTAAGCCAGTCTTTAGCTACTTTGACCTTTATAGTGCCGACGTTTGCCAACACCAAAACGAATAGCCAAATACAGTGCTGTATTGAAAGCATAGACATGTGCAATTGCCGAACGAGCATGCTGGATTTGAAAATAACATGTATTGGGTTATTTGATCGGGACATCACTTCTAAATTTCACGTTATATATGTGTTTATATGCGTTGAGAGACCAATCTGTTTCTTTTCTCTCTCTTGTCATCTCATGCAAAGTGTCACACACGCATACACAGGCCTGAGGCTTCATTCTTGAGACTATGTTAGCATGGCCTGCTTTTGCTACCTTACAGATATAGCTGTGTACATCTCATCCTACATGCCATTACTTTTCAGTTTCATGTACAATTGAGTATCAACTTGTGTACTATAATGTCAATGACATTACAAAGTCAGTAGGGACAACGTAAAACTGGTAATCATGTCGCTATTATTATTACTATGGCTCCTGGTGGAGATTTGTGCTCTACTTAGTGCACTTTTCTAGTTTAAGGTTGCTTATAGTGCTGCTACTGATACAAAAATGTGTGTATATGCCTGTATGCTTCTCTCATAGAGTTGCTCTGATGATATTCACGTACATGGTACGTGGTACTTTCATGGGTGTTGTGTATTGGTTCTTTAGGATGTTGATGCTGAAGAGGGTGAGAGTCCAGTGGAAAGCCCTGAGATGCCTCCCAGCTTCTCCAAAATCCTCTACGTCTCAGGAGACAGTCAAGAGGTGGACTTACAGTGTATAACCTACTGTAGATCATATATCATTCTAAGTGCTAACCTAAACAAGACATCACCAGTTGGATCCTGGATACAATGACTGAATATTGTATTTATCAAGCCTTAACAATTATGTTTATGTATTTATTTCTCTCTCTTTTTGTCACAGCTGTTGACTAGTACAGATGAAGAAACATATCTACCGAATCAGGTTTGTTTGTGTTAAGAACAATGCCCAAAGCCATACGACTTTTAGAATTAACTGTCCAATGATGGAGTGATGCTCCATGAAGAGCTGAAAATAATTTCTGCAAAAAGCACCTGATGCCCCAATGTGACTGTAAATTGATTACTCTCGCCATATTTTTCTCCTCGATTACAAGCAAATGGTTCTATTTATTCTACCACTCTGCCTTAGCTTGTATCCCTATTAATAGTGGCACTTCCCACTTATCACATTATCTAGGACCTAGATTCTAGAATAACAAGATTATTGTCAGGGAACTACAATTCTCACCTTGTATTATTTACTATTGTTTGCTTGTAATGTTATAATCTAGGAATTGGCGCTTCTATGGCTGCACTCTCAATGAGAGTGCATGCCTGAAGGAAGATAGTCATCCCTGGTCTATATCTCATGATGCGTTCTCTCTCCTCAGCCAATGGTCTTACTGATGGGAAGCTCCTGGCACGATCTCCATGGAAATGAGCTGGGAACACTACTGGGAGGGGCAGGCTACTCAAATTGTGACCCGCCGCCACAGTACGAAGGGATACAATTGCAATTACAAGGTAGACTCACTGAATAAACAGCCTCCAGAACTACATAGACTTGACTGTTTCATAGGCCAGTATTTTCCAAGGCTGGCTGAGTGGGTCCACTGGCAGAGATCCTAACCACTTCACTTTCAACATACACTTCATTAGTGGTGTCCAGGTGGCACAGGGGTAAATTTCCTGCCCGACTAAAAGTTTGAATACTCTGCAGTACATCTAGCAATTGGCCGGGGTTAGCAGTGACAGGGACTACATGCACATAAAATTGGTGGGAATTGGCATTATGAAAAAATGCTCTGTATTTTTTTGTTGTTGATTGATTGAATACTTTATTAGTCAAAGTAGTATGTGGGCACTGTCCCTCAGAGCATCTTAAATATCAATCCCATTGATATTTGCTTAACCCTGTCTTCTTCCCTGAGCCATCCCAAAACTAGAGAAGTGTGTTGGAATTGGGTGGGTCATGGGCTTTACTTGTATTCTCATTTCATATTTTCATCCCTCCTTTTATTCCTCTCCTTCCTACCAGAAGCAAATGGAGACAGCGAGGTGGAGGAGATGAGTGAGGAGGTGCTGGAGAGTGGTGTTTCGGCTTCACCTCCACCTTCTGGACCCAGCGGTATGGCTGTATTTGGACGTCTGGTACAGAAACACAGCTACGTCAGCGCCCTCATTATCATGATGGTAAACCACCCCAGAGGAAAATATTTACACCTTCACTTACAGACTTACAGACTTCGCTCTTAAAATAATCATAAACATTGTATTTGTCCAGCACAATAAATGCACAGGGATTCAGATTTGGTGATGGTGCATATCAACACATGTGGTTGACATTATGGGCCCTATTTAGACGATCTATGGCGCACGGTCTAACTGAGGGTGCAATTATCGTTGCATTAGGCTATCTGGGCGCAAAGCTCTGCACTAGGTGAAAAGGGGTGGTATCACAGCCTCTGGATTAGTCATGAGTGTGTTTTTTTGGCTTAACATAAATTAGACAAATCAGAATTTTTTGGAACTGTTAACTGCTGTCCATTGAGCAGAGACGGATAAAGAAAGTCAGGAGTTAATGGTTTCACAACATTCTTACAGGATGAGAGGTATTTGAAGATATTCTATAATAAATTGTAGGCTACTACTCGAGGTAACTACTAACTAGTAGGCTACTAATGAAATAAATACATCTATTTCTCTTCCTTTCTTTCTGCCCCCTCTCTCTCCTCACCGCTTGTCTCTATTTCCCTTCCTTTTTTTCTGCCCCCTCTCTCCTCACCGCTTGTCTCTTTTCAAGACAACAGACACTTACCCAATGCAATATATTGATAATCTGGCCCAGATCATTAACCTCAATGTGGAATGCCTCAGAATTACCATGTTGAACATGGTAGATGACATTTAACGTGGTAATGCACACTGATTGTCGCAATCAGTGTGCACTGTGCATGCATTGCTGAAGGCTTCTTCAATCTTCATATATATTTTGTAATTCTTATGTTATCTTAGTTTTACTTTTTTTCTTATTACTATTGTCGTTGTTGTAGCACAGTACATTGTGGACTGACAAAATTGCATTTCACTTCTTGCACCTGAAGCTTGAGCTGAAACTTGGGCGTTTGGAAGCTTTTTTAGGCGAGCGCTTTGGCGTTTTCAGTCAAGGAAAAAAGCCTCGGTGGACATGGCCCCTTGGGGCCATGTTTCCTGAGCGCTGCGTATGTTTTGAATTGTTTACTATGGAATTGTTTACAATGGGAGTGCTGCCTTTTTGGAAACCCCAGGAGCCAACGAGGCACTGAGTATTTATTTTGCGCCTGCGCGTTCATGTGTGGCGTTTTTATCTGCTTGCTGAGAGCTGAAATATTTTCAACTCGCCATTTGGAAGCGTTTTTAGGCAGGTTTTCAGCCGGGGAAAAAATGCCTCGTGGACACGGCCTCTTAATCCCAATTTGCGCTGTCTAAATAGTAAAGAAATATGCGGTGTCACTGCAGAACCTGATAAGACTAACTTGGAGCTGGTCTTACCATAAAGCACAAAGTCTGTGCATAAGATAGCAGTGCGTCCTGATTGTGCTAGACCACACCACATTTTAGTACCAACACGGCCATACAGTAGGCACTAATTAGGCACAAGATCCTTTGTTATCTAAACAAAATGATACATTTCAAATCACAAAATTTGTCAGTTATTGTCTGTCAGCTTTTTTTGTTGTCTTTTTGTGCCTTTATTGTTAGTACAGTAGGTTGACAGGAAATGGGGAGAGAGAGATGGGGAGTGACACGCAGTAAAGGTCGTCGGTATCGGGACTCGAACTCGCGACGCGCTGTCAGGCTATATTGAGCCTAGGTGCCCGGACCGCTACGCCAGCCGTCCGGACTGTTAGTTATCATTTAACATGTTTTATAATATTAATATTTATAAAAAAAAATAGAATACTAAGTTATCTATGCTATGTTATCTCCTCCCACAGGTGTGGAGCATCACCTATAACAACTGGTTGACCTTTGCCCTGCTGGTGTGGTCCTGCATCATTTGGATGATGCGAGATCGGCGGCGGTACGCCATGATGTCCGCCCCATTCCTAGCCATGTACGGCACAGTCCTCTTGGTGTTGGGGTTCCTCAGCGGGCTGCGTCTCAGCCGGGCTGAGTTGTACCCTGGGCTGCCTCCTGCTGTGATTGTTGACTTTGACCTTAACAGCTACCATCCAGCTCCCTGCGTTCACCTGGGAGCTAAGGTGAGCAAGGATATGGAAGGATAGGGAAGGATGGAGGAAGGGAGTGAGAGCAAGAAAAAAACACAGTCAAATGAGGTATGGAATGGAATAAGGATTGAGAGAAAGAAATCAACACTGAAGAAGGGTGGGAGGGAGGGGACTGTGGTAGGAGGTAAGATATAGTATATAGATATAGTCGTGAAGTGTTGGTGTTGGTGATATAGGAACTGAAGCTCATTGTCCATTTGTAAGTTTATAAGTCAGCTAAATTCCTCAAATATAATGGAATGGAAACTAAACTCAGTCTCAAAATTCATAATTGAACAATTCTTGTTTTTAGATTAGCCTTAAGTGTAATGTAAATGTGTTGTATCTCTTTTACTGTGCGTGCGTGCGTGCGTGTGTGTGTGTTTGTGCGCGTGTGTGTGTGTGCGTGTGTGCAACAGATCCTCTATACCTTCAGCTTCTGGTTGATGTTCCGACAGCAGCTGAAGGAACGTCAGGAGGAACAGAGCATGGCGGCAGAATCACTGGAGGAAGTCAAAGTCATACCAGGTAATGAGACATTAATCATTGTGTTGTTTCATTGTAATAACATAATTAGCTAATTAATAATAATTGTAAGCTGGGGAAAGCAATTCTGAAGAGGTGGGTTTTGAGAGCGTTTTTGAATGATGGGAGGGTTGGGGCCTCTTTGATGTGGTTAGGGAGCTAACAGCAATTGAAAATACTCTATAACCCAGTGTTCTGGGCTTGGTCTTGGGGATATCCAGGAGGTTGACATGACATCACTGGAACTGAGGGAGTGCGAGGGGCCATGATGATGGAGGGGTTGGAGAGCTAGGGGAGCTTGATTGTAGGCTAGGATTTAGGACTTGTAGGTGGTGAGTTGATTCTTTGTTTGACCAGAAGCCTGTGAAGGTCTTGGAGGACTGGTGTGATGTGGTGTTCTTCTTTTCCTCTCCTTTTCCTCTTCCTCTCCCTCAGAGGAGGAAGCTGAGCCAGCCCCTCTGGTAGCGATGCTGGGGTCAGCGGTCAAAGGAATATTGGTGAAGTACTGGATCCTCTTCTGCTGCTCCATGTTCTTTGTGGTCAGCTTCAATGGAAGTGTAAGTGTTGCTTTTCATCTTAATTTTTATTTGAGGTTAATCACTTTCAACCTGGTGTCCCTATTTTGGCAAAGTCAAAAAATATTAAAAGTCAAAGTAAAAAAAATGCTAATTTCAAACAATTTAAAAACAATTAAAAAAATAACTACAAATATACATGCTCACAACTGTCATGATGTGACACATAACGGGGTCATATCTATGTTCCCCAGGTTCTATGTTCCCCAGGTTCTATGTTCCCCGGGTTCTATGTTCCCCTGTTACCTTAGGTTTAGGGTTACCACTGTACAAATGAAATTACATTTTCAAAGCAATTGCCTAATATCCTATAGAGAAAGCTGCAAGAAATGCAAACAGGTTGTCTGAGGAGCACTAATTCACTCATATAAGAATGCCAAAAAGGTGCTCTTTGGATCCAAGGAGGCAAGGACATACACATTTATTGTACAAACAAGTTAGACTTGTACCTTCTTGTAATAAATACCCAAAATACCAAGATGCACTTCTTTGCTAAAAACGTGATTACATTCAAAAGCAAGTGCATGTACAACTTTTTTTGTCTCGTGTAGAATCTCAGAGTTTAGATAATCTTGGCTAATTTTCCTTCCACAGGTGATGGTCTACAAGATCCTGTACATTGTCCTCTTCCTCTTCTGTGTGGTCTTGTACCAGGTTAGTCCTTTCCACATGGGAGTCCTACAAAAATAAATATGTATGGTAGCCAAGATCTGTATTTGTAGTATGAAATAAGTTACACTTATATAATACATGCTGCTTTGTGTTAGCATATAGGATCCTCTACATATTATCCACTTCTTCCACAAAATACACACCTCTGAACCAAGTAGTACTAGCAATATGAGGTTGTGTGGGTTGATGAGGGATTGACATTGGGTATGCATGGTTATGAGGTATTGATGAGTGTAGCCATCACATACCTCATCACCTCATAACCATACATACCCAATGCCAAGCGCCAATTACTAGATTAATACATTACAAGCAAGCAATAGTAAGTAACGCAAGCTGAAGATTGTAGTTCCCTGACGATATTGATTGTTTGGTATGAGGATCATGAATTGTGCCATTATCTGGTTATACGTTTGTACACTATAGGTCTGATATGAGGGTGATATGAGTGTGCTTCACACTGGCAAGAGTATTTTTTTTTTTTTTTTTTAAATGAAATCTGGTATTCACATTGTAGGGTTCAATAAATAAGGAAGGAAATCACTTATTTTGTTGGAGGCTGTTAGGCAACAACTCTAAGGATGTGTTGTTTCAGGTTTAGAGCGTTTAGAGGTTTAGAGATGTGTTGACTGCACTTAAATTGTCTGCAGGAAATTATCAGCTGACTAAGCAGTTGCCTATAAGCATAAAGATGTTCAAGAGAAGGGTGCAAGCAATAACACACGCACACACGTACACATACACACACATACACACACGCACACACATGCACGCACGCACATGCACACACACACACGCACACGCACACGCACACGCACACACACACACACACACACACACACACACACACACACACACACACACACACACACACACACACACACACACACACACACACACACACACACTGAAGACACACTGAAGACACACCCAAAACACCTTACCTGTAGGGACTCAAACACTCATCGATTCCATTTTGCAGTAACGAGTATTGATTATGACTCATGCACTATATACACAACCATTTGTGCTAACGTTTTCCTGGTTTTCATCCCCATCTTGTCTTTCTGCTGACCTGTCAGAACTCTAGTAGCCATTTACAGACAAGCCTAATGGCCTGCACCTCAGAGAAGAGATGATGTACATCCATCTGTTAGCTTAATATCAGCGGGAATTAGCTTTTTCACATTCTGGAGTGATAGACACAGTGGGAGCTCAGTCTATCCCAAAATGACAGTTTGTGGGTCAACTTTTGGACAACTGTGGACAGCTAATCTCCGGCACCGTTGGCCCGATCAACCTGAAACTGTGCACACACACTCCCTGGATGCCAGAGCAGAACCTCTGCCCAATTCTTTTCACATGGGCCTGTTATAGCGCTACCAGGAGGCAGATTCTTGCTAAACACATTTACTCCTACAGATTTTGTCCAAACATCACACAAATCGGTACACAGTATGTCTATAGTCATTAAACCTGTCCGATTTTTCATATTCCATCCTGATTGGCTAAGGTTTTCCTTTCAAAGTTTGCAGGAGTGGTCCGTTTTTAACAAAATGCCTCAAATCATGAACGCAGCATGCTATTGCCCTGAAACCTTGCACCCACATTGCATCATGGTGGAGCTAAAACAGGCCGATTCGCGTTTTTACCTATAACTGGACCGATCGGTGTGAAACTTTGCATGTACACTCCCTAGAGGCCATGGAAAAACCTCTGCCCTGCGTTTTTCACATCGCCCTTTTATAGCGCCACCAGGAGGCAGATTTTTGCAAAACACATTTACAGATTTTGTCCAAACATCACACAACTCGGTACACATTATCTCTATAGTCATGTGATCAACACAGATCTGTCCGATTATTCATAATCCATCCTGATTGGTTAAGATTGGCATCTAAAGTTTGCAGTAGTGGCTTGTTTTGAACAAAATGCCTCAAATCATGAACACAATGTCCGATTGCCCGATTCCACGCACATTCCCACTCGGCCAAGGAAGAAATGCCACCCTTTTCACATTGTCCTGTTATAGCGCCACCAGGAGGCCGATTTTTGCACACAAAAAATACTCCTAGTACAGATTTTGTATGTGCAAATCAGTATGTGGGTGTGTGTGTGTGTCTGATTAACGTGAAACTTCTGGCCTGTTATAGCGCCACCAGGAGGCCGATCTTTGCGAAACATTTTATTTTGCTATTTTTTATTACTCCATCACACACATTGGTACACATTATCTCAATTGTCATGTCATCAAGATGGGCCTGGTGGAGAGTGAGACCTGTGCTCCGAGAAGCACATTTTCTATTTGCATGTCAGTCCACCCTGGAAGAGGGTCCCTTTAGAACTTTGCAGCACAATCCTGATGACAAAGTCAATGTTTTTTTGTTGAGCATCACTTATTGGGAGAAATGTTGTTGAGTCAATACCGTTGATGTACCTCATGTCTTTCACAATAGCACCAGCCTTATGTCTCTGTATCTGTTCGTATCCCTGCAGGTTCGCTATGACATATGGCGTCGGGTTTTGAAGACGTTCTGGGCGGTAGTGGTAGGATATTCCATGGTGGTACTGATCGCCATCTACTTGTACCAGTTCAGATCTGTTTCTTCACTCTTCAGACAGATCATGGGCATGTCTGAGGATGGGTGAGTGTGTAAGCTAATCAGGTATACTGCTTCAATTTGCATGTTTGCCTGTAGTAAAGTTGACTACTTTTTTCCCCCTATCAAGTCTACGTGATCTGGGCTTGGAGCGATACCAAACTGTGGAGCTGTTCGCTAAGATCCTACTTCCTGCTACATTCCTATTGGCCTGCATCCTTCAGCTGCATTACTTTAATGAAGACTTCCTGACTCTCACTGACCTGGACAACGTACCTATCAGAGAGGGCTCCAGGTGAGAGGGCAGGGTGCTGGGGTGTGTGCGAGTGTGGGTGAGTGTGTGTTTGTGTTTGTGTTTGTGTTTGTTTAGATTGGAATAGACCAACTGTAAAAAAAATAAAAAAGCCAAACAAAGAAAACCTTGTTATCCAACCCTTCATTTAACATTGATGTGTAATATCAGAAAGAATGACAGAACCTAAAAGATCAAATGCACAATCATCATGAAAATGACAAGTGTAATATCAGAAAGAATGACAGAACCTAAAAGATCAAATGCACAATCATCATGAAAATGACAATGAGACAATTTGATATAAGAAATATGATTTCTTACGGTATTTTTCACAGTTTTATTTCATTGGTTATGTAAATGAGACTCATCTATCACTGTTTAACAGACCAAGCACACTACACAATTGTATACTAATTTAAACATAAATACAGTACAAACAGCTGTGTGTCTGCCAAAAACGTTGGATACCACTGTCAGTGTACAGTGAGATTGTACTCCAGTAGAGCATACTGGTATGGTAGTATGCTATAAATACACCTCTCTCTCTCATTTTGTCTCACCCATTCACTCTGCCCGTCTCTCCATCCAGAGATGAAGAGCTGAGGAAGTCAGTGAATGTGATATCTGACACGTAAGAACCTGCATTTATGTCTTTACAGACAACTGCTTATTGACAACCATTACTGACTGAAGCTCTTATGGCTAATGTACACTATACATGTATACTCCCAATGTCCCCCACCTGTATGAATGAATGAACCATTGTAAAGCGCTTTGAGCACTTGGAAAAGCGCTATAAAAATGCAATTCATTATTATTATTATACGTATACGTACAGCCATCAGTTACATTCGGCAAGCGACACTGTGGTACAAAAAAGTATAAGTTGTATTTTAGACACTGCTTTACTGTGGACCTAAACTGTTTTCATAAACATCCTCATTTGGGCAAAATGTGGTAAGCGTGATGTGATGTAATAATGTGTTGTGCACTTAGCTTTTATCTGATTTTGATACGATTACTGTATGTGTTGTTGTAACACATCTGTTCAATTTTAGCTTTTTCGATGCCATTTCTTTCCCAAAAAAGATGTTAAAATCCCAGTCTGATGAGATAGTTGCTTAAAAGCCTAAATAAAATCAATTAAATGGAAGTAGCAGACTGTGTCAAATCTTGACATGTCTCTTTGTGTTCCACAGCATTAAAGAAAACCTTGAAAGGATCCAGAAAAAGTAAGATTTGATCCCTCTATACAGTGAAAATGTTGTATTTTGTATTGTAGGGAATTAATTGTATGCAGATATTATCCAAACTGTCTTTTCCACTCTGGAGAACAGCAACTCTGTCAGCTCCATGCGTAAACAACCAATGTTTCCCTGTTGTCCTCCAGGATGGCAAAGGAGCAGATGAATGGGAAGAGTCAAGAGACTCTGGACAGTGTTGGACTCCAAGACTCCTCAGAGAAGGAGTCTGAGGGGCAGGAGGCAGAAGGTTTCAGACTCCTCCCTTGCCCTCCCACTCACTCCCCTCTTTCCTTTTCTCCATCTCCTCTATCTCCCCCATCACTCCTCATTCCTTGTATCACTTCTTGTCACTTATTTTCAATAGATGCTAATTAAATGATGCAGATGTTTGTTGGGTACTTTTCTCATATTATTATTATGTGTTTTATTATTGCTATTTAGATAGACATTTGCTGTTTACTTGTCCACCAAGCATGTTATTAAGAGAGACATGTTCTTTAGATAGATGCTAGGTTTGATGTTTATCTGGTATCCTAGTTACTTTGTACCATTACATTGTTTTCTTTGCACTCTATTTACATGATTATTTAGCCTGTTTGTTAGTCTTGCATAGCCAGACCTTCAGAGATCTCCTGATCTTAGGCGGAATGTCTGGCTTTGCAGGACTAGTTGCTTGTTGATTACGGTTCATGCCAGTTACTCTGTCTCCGATCTTGCTCTTTGTGAGTCACTCTGGATAAAAGCATCTGCTAAATGCTGTGTTCTGCTAAATTGTAAGTTGTAATCTCTCCCTCCCTTCTCTTCCCTCCCTACTTAACCACCTTTCCCTCACACCTTCTCTCTCCCCCTCCTTCTTCCCAGACAATCCCCTCAGCGGTAGTCAGAAGCAGAACCAGTGGGGTGTGATTGTGGACCGGGCCAGTCTGCTGCTCATCGAGGCCGTGAAAGGCCTACACAGGGTACAGGAGATGGGCTGGAGGTTCCTGGAGCTCCACAGTATTAAGATAGTGTCCACCGGTATCATCTGGGTGTCACTGCAAGAGGTGGGAATGGTTTGGGATTAGGGAGGGCCTGTGTGTGGGTAGGTGAGAGAATACTATAGAAGTAACCGCACACTCGTCAGCTCCGACGCAATAATTGTTTGAGACATACAAATTTAATAAAACATGTTTCAATAGCTAAGCTGCCTTCGTCAGGGTTATTCCAATTGTGGATGGGTGAGAGAGAGAGAGAAAGTGTTGTATTCATTCAAGTGATATAATCTGTTGCCATTCATGACATCACACCGTGCTGTCAAATGACACCTGTGCAAATTTGGTCTGTCTTTGAATAAATAAATCTGCAGATTTTCATTAAACTTGTTGTGAAAGATCAGGACTCAGGAGGCTGCCTGAAGAGATTATTAACTTTTGTGTTGAAAAGGTCAAAGTCACAATCAAGGTCAAAATAACAGTCATAGGACAAGTTAGAACAAGACTTGTTGGTGTGTAATTATTTGGCAATTCAGATGTAATTTTGTCTTGCCTCTGTCTTTCCAGGTTTCCTTGATGAACTTCCTCTTTTTGGTTCTGTGGGCTTTTGCCCTCCCTTTCCCAAGGTTACGACCTCTGGCCTCTAGCATCTCTGCTGTCTGGGCCTGTGTGATGGTGGTGTGTAAGATGTTTTACCAACTCAAATTCATCAACCCTCCGGACTACTCATCAAACTGCACTGCTGTGAGTATGAAGTTAAGCTAAGCTGTGTGTGTGTGTGTGTGTGTGTGTGTGTGTGTGTGTGTGTGTGTGTGTGTGTGTGTGTGTGTGTGTGTGTGTGTGTGTGTGTGTGTGTGTGTGTGTGTGTGTGTGTGTGTGTGTGTGTGTGTGTGTGTGTGTGTGTGCGTGTGTGTGCGTGTGCGTGCGTGTTTGCTCCAAGTTCTAGAAATGCCTAAAAAATATAGAAAACCCGTACATTCTTACAACCAACTAAATCCGGAACTGTAAATAGAAGTGAAAATATGAAATTTAGCTAAATGTAGTCTATTCCTGGGCTAAAAATACTTTTAACATAAATGATGGACTTTTCAAAAACCTTTTCATATTCTTTGTATCTCAGGGCCTGATGTCAACCAATAGCTCAGATGTGGAGCAGGGAGTGGAGCTGGGAGGCAACACGGTGGAGCTGCTCAGGAGGTCTATTCTCTACGTAGATCTGGTTGATCCTGTCTATTGGTGTGGAGCACTACGCAAGTGTGAGGGCAGGATCCTTCCCTGTCTCCGGGTGAGCTGAAACGGTCACTGAGAGAGGAGAATTATGCTGAATTTATTCAAAATAAAATATTTAACCTTTTGATTTGGTACTTTAAGTATGGTTTGCTGCATGTACTTTTGTACTTTTACTCAAGTACAATAATACAGGAATTTTACTTAACATAGTATTTCTATGTTATTGCAACTTTTACTTAAAGGGATATTTCACTTGTTGTTGAAAATACAGGCAGTATATGAATAGGAAAGGTGGATTCAACAGACCACTGGGACTTCATTGCTTGAACGTAGGAATGAGTCGCATAATACTTCAGAAATAAACCTTTGATAGCTTCTCCTCATGAAAGTGTCATTTTAACGTCTACTCCTTTTTAAGCTGCTTAATTCAGTATTTAGATATTTAATATAAATTTGATCAGACATGCCCCCTTCCTATACAAACCCTTGTAACTCCATTTTAACCATGATAGATTAATCAAAACACCTGTCCTTTGTTCTGGTTTCCTTCTAATACGTTTTTTCATTATATTTTTTAAAAAGTAATTGAAAAAACACAGACCTGTCACTAGAACCAAGGACAGGTGTTAATGAATCTAACATGGTTAAAATTTAGTTTGAAATTACAATGGGTTCATATAGGAAGGGGGTGTGTCTGATAAAATGATTAAACACCATGTTAGAATCTATGCTCTGCATTGTAGAACCATCTGATGGTGCTGGGCCTGCTGGTGTTTGAGGCAACCGTCCACCGCCACCAGCTGTACTACCGTCTCCATAACGGCCTGAAGACCCCGCCTTACAGCATCATCTTCCTGGGCATCACCAGGCAACACCTGGACCACGGCATCCTGCCCTGCATCAAATACTTCATCAACTTCTTCTACTACAAATTTGGACTGGAGGTAGTTTAGCTGGGGGTACAGAAATGTAATTGTGTCTGCCATGTTATTCATTTAATTAAATTGTTGTTTTTTTTACAATATTTTATTTTACATGTCAACTTGGAATACATACATACTTCTCCCTTTCTCAGATCAGTTTGATCATAGCGGTGAATGTGATTGGCCAGAGGATGGACTTCTATGCTCTGCTCCATTCTTGTGCCCTATTGGCTGTCCTGTCCCGGCGTCGCAGGAAGGCCATGGGGGAGGTGTGGCCTAAGTACTGTTGTTTCACTGCAGGACTCATGGTGCTACAGTACCTGCTCTGTATTGGCATCCCCCCTGCTCTCTGTGTTGGTAGGGAGGTCATTTAACACAATGTAATATACAGAATACGTCAGTGTCTTCTACGCCAGTGTTTGCAGCAGTACATATTCTAGTGTTTTGTGATTGTCAGACTACCCGTGGAGGACCGCTATTCAACCTTTGACCTCAAATGTCATCAAGTGGCTCTTCCTTCCTGACTTTGCCATGAGGCCCGACCATTCATTCATACTCTGTGAGTTCCTCTCACCTTTCTACTGATTTCTACACTTTTGGCTGCACTAATAACTAATAATATTAGTTCTCCCCAACACATATGCTGGGTTGCACCTAGCCTTGTCCTCTCCTCTTCTGCAACTCTGCACCAGTGTTCATTTTATGGACTAAGACTAAGGCTAAGCTTTTGATATTTAGTCGACTAAGACTAAACTATTTCAGATGACTAAAATAGGACTAAAACTAAATGGTGTGTTATTCAAAAGACTAAGACTAACACTAAATCAGAATTTGCTGTCAAAATTAACACTGCTCTTCACATTAGAGCTGCCTTTTTGACTCCTCTTTTCTTCCTGTCTACAGTCGATCACTTCCTGCTGTTGTGTTCTTCACTGCAGTGGCAGGTATTTGAGGAGGAGAACCGGGCAGCAGTACGTCTGCTGGCAGGAGAGAATGTAGAGATTAGTCGTAGTCTCGACCCGAGCTTCATCAACCACTTCGTAACTGTGGACAACTTCCTGCACTGCAGGTTTACAGAATATACTGTATATATGCATTATATACTAGTTATTTCCTGGGAAAGATGACAGTTGTTGTGCCGGTGAGGTAAGAAACCCTAGGAGGGCTTATAAGAGAACCTCACCGTTTACATTACACACAATTTTAATGTATTAATATTAAAGACAAATAAAACAAAAAAATAAAAATAAAAACAGATCATAAAGTATAGGAAAATAGGACAACAAAAATAAAAAAGTACATACTGAGCAGAAACATTTTGACAAAGCAAAGACTCTTTGCTACTACTCTTGTAATCTCTCAAGAACAGATTCCGACCTGCGGTGGAATCTGTCGGAGCGGTTCGTCCTAACAAGTGCGCATTGGATACAAGTGGGCGTGCCTTCAGATCAGGAAGTGGGCCGCGCTTTACCCAATCAAATGTAGTGGGCGGGATTCACGTGTCCATCCACCATGATCCACCCTCCCCCCTCGAAACTAGCCGAAACTAATTTAACAATAGCGTCCTCGGAGCGGACAAAACCACGGAAAGATATTCACATTTTAAATTACTCTTTCATCATAGAAACAAGTGGGCTTATAACCAAAACCATCCATGTTCTCTGGGAGAAGTGGTGTTAGTGTTCCGTGTAGAAATATTGTTAGTGGGAATGAAAACATGGTCGCACCAACCGGAAGTGATGCGCTATAGGCAGACATGAAACCGGTGTTTCCCTGCGCTCTAGTCTAACATTATACTCCTGCCAGACTCCACAGAATATCAGAAAAGCAGAGGTCGCTGTTTTTCATTTTCTGTGGGGTCTGGCTACGCGAGACTACTACTCTTGTGAAATAAAAATCAAAGAGGTCTGTTCTGTTCTGTTCTGTTCTGTTCTGTTCTGTTCTGTTCTGTTCTCTTCTCTTCTCTTCTCTTCTCTTCTCTTCTCTTCTCTTCTCTTCTCTTCTCTTCTCTTCTCTTCTCTTCTCATCCTGGATTATACCTCCTATATTTTAACCGCAGTACCATGTCAGGACATGAACTGTCTTCTTCTGAAAATCATGACTCATCATGATTTATAGATGTTGGATAAGGTCAGGAAATAGCCGGACTCATTTTAATCTATCAAGTGCTTTATCAGTTTGACCAACTTCCTGTGCAGTAAGTTAGAAGGCAGGTGGCTGGAGAAGCAGGAATCCCTCGTGTGAGTGAGGTTGTAATAACAGCATTAAGGGATTAAGTTACATGACTAATTTATGTTTGTCGTCACTCGTCAACTTATGAAAGCTGTTCTGGCAAGACAAAATCGCTGAATAAGTAATAACAGAGAAATTGCAATTCCGGGAGAGACATAGTCTCTCATCACAATAGAGTGATTTCTCATTCTACATCAAAATTCAAGTCACATGAGGCTATAGCTGCCTTAAATGGAAAAAAAGGCCAACGGTATTTTTTCATAACATCAAAACGTAGACGACAGAAAAATACAAAACAATTCTTGATAACGGCTGAAAAAACAAATATTGTGTTAAGATAAATTAGACATACACCACAGTTCACCAGCGACTCTCTCTCTCTCTCTCTCTCTCTCTCTCTCTCTCTCTCTCTCTCTCTCATATATCCTCAGGACCTACCTGGACACGGTGAAGGTCTTTGTATTCAGCTATTTCTTCTGGCTGGTGCTGTGCCTCATCTTCATCACTGGAACCACAAGGGTAAACGTCTTCTGCCTGGGCTACCTGGTGGCCTGTTTCTACTTCATGCTGTTTGGAAGCACCGTTCTGATGCAGCCGGTCAGATACACACTGAGACTGTGGGACTGGCTCATTGGGTACACCGCCTTTGTCATCGCCACCAAGAACCTGCTCTCTGTGAGTTCAAATACAAAGTAAACATACTGGTTCCTATTAGACTCTTTATTATTTATTAAAGAATCTACACCATGAATTTAAAAATATATATATATATTTAATATCATATTGTTTATGTCCCTCAAACGTTTTTCAAAAGGTTTGAGCCTAAATCAAGCCTCAGATATACTCATTCCAACCAACTTCTCTCTGGCTTATAAAGCACTTTCACCTGCAATACCACATTGTCCTGTTTGGCACGGGGCGCTATTGAGCCAGTTTGTATGCATGGTATCTCCTGGTTCTGTGTGGAACTGAAAAACGGGAGGGATTGTACCCTGACGTGACCATCACGTCAGGGTGCAAATTAGTTTGGCCTGTTTTGAGACCAATTTACAGAAAACCCCAGATTTGCTGTGAAAGCCTGAGTGTTCAAACTGGGGTATTTCTGGGGATAGAAGAGAGGTAGGGGAGACCAAAAACACACAAAAAAGAAGAAAAAGTAAAAATTCATGGTGTAGTCTCTTTAAATGATTACATTTCAACAATAAAAATAGACTATAATTAAAATTGTGCTATGTAACTACCTAAGCATTGCCATTTTAAAGCTACATGTCTTGTGATTAAAATGGGGCAAACCATTCCAAGATAGCATCAAAACTGACGCTACAATCAACGCCGAAGTCCGACATATACAAATAAACAAACATTCACAAAGCTGCAGCGACTTGAGTTCAAAGTTGAATTCTACTCCACTAATATGAAATATTTCCACAAAAATTATGTTCTTACTTCGGGGAAGAGTAAACATGATCCAATCCAGTGATATATAAAGTCCAAACCACGTTTTTCCGTCAAGAAACCAACAGAAACCCCCATAGGGCATAGCAGTGGCGGCCATTTTGTGGTTCCACAAAAAAAAAGGCCAGTGTATATGTAGGCATCTATTTATAGAAAATATTTAGGCGAGAATTAAAAACCTTCTATTCCAGTAAGTTCAAACTTGTATTACTGTATAATATATATGTCAGTTGCACATAGAGTTGATTCTTTTTGCTGGGGAAAAACCTCAAAGTGTTACCTTCAAAATGAGACCTTGCCCATGCATTTATTCCAAATGGTTCAAGAACAACAATCAATTTACTTTGGGTATGCTGTGTATAGCTGTTTTTTGCTAATTATACAGGATTGTTAGGTAGCTATATAATCTCTTCTGTGGTGTTTCATTACTTTTCTTCTGTCTCTCCTGTGCTTTGGTTCAGTTGGGTTCATGTGCCTATCTGGACCGCCTACTGAAGAATGGCTGTTGGCTCATCCAAGCTTTCAGCATGTTCTGTACTATCAAAGGCTATGATGTCCGTAAGTGTTGTAAACAACGTGATGAATTTGCTCCGAGGCCTTCCCAGTAGACATATACTGTAACATCAGCAGGAAAGTAAAGGCTGTATAATATACTTGCATTCATATCAAGGAAGAATATTTTAATACACTCCAAAAAAATATATAGTATATATTATTCCATTGGAATACCTTACTAGTGTGATACACTGTAACCCAATTTGACAAAATATGGAAGCCATTCATTAATTCCATAGACATAGAGCCTGATCTGTTTGCTATTTTGTTGCAGGGACTATCATTAAGTAATTAAGCATAGGACAGCAGATTTTGTACAATGCTGGAGGTGAAAGACCATGACATTTGTTTGAACTGAGCTGTGCGTGTGTGTGTGTGTGCGTGTGTGTGCGTTCGTGCGTGCATGTGTGTGTGTGTGTGTTATGTATTTGTGTGCCTGTGTAAGTATCCATGTGTAAGAAACGTAATTGAAAAAAGAAAAAACACCCAAAAAATGCTGAGATGCAGCTTAAATCCAAAAACTATTTATGTAAAAAGCAACATCTTAGTCAGCTAGATGTTCTGCTGCTAATCATCAGTGTATTAACTAGTGAATTTACCATCAAACAGGAAGTGATGTAACTGTCCCTTGTGCTTACAGTAGGATAAGCACATAGGTGCACATCAACTGGCCTGTTCTGTTCTCTGACCGGTCTGTATTTGTCAACCAGCGGAACCTGACGATGAGTGCGAGCTGCCAGTGAGCGAGGCTGGCATCGTGTGGGATGCCATCTGTTTTGTCGTCCTGCTTGTACAGAGGCGGGTCTTCCTTAGCTACTACTTCCTCTATGTAGTGTCTGACCTCAAGGCTTCAAAGATACTGGCCTCCAGGTTAGTAGAACCGTTAGTAGAAACTAAACTGAATTAGGAACTGAACTGACCTGAACTGGACTAAAACGATCTTTCTAAGGGGTGCTGAGCTGTTTGAGGCCAAGGTGAAGAAGCAGGTAGCAGCCAGACTGGAGCAGGAGAAGAAATCTGTGGATAAATTGAAGATACAGTAAGAAACGTTTTCATGATGAGGACTCCCAAATTGACAGTTATTAGCCCGCGGACCCCCATTTGAAAAGATATGCATGCCAGGGACCCCATAAGAGAAGATAGTTATGGCTCCAGCAGTGATTCACAACCATTTTAATTTCAAGGACCCCCAGTTTGACATGCATTAGGCTACTGACCCCCATTGAATGACATTTCTATCTCTGGTACCCCAATTTATATTGTAAAATCAATGTTAATATGGGTCCATTTGGTTCCATTTGTACACTCTCAGAGTTACAGACCCATAACGGTCCATTTGGTTCCCAACTATCCATCATTTAGCTGGGGACCCCCTGGAACTCCCTCAAGGACCCCTAGGGGTCCCCGGACCCAACTTTGAGAATCAATGCAGAATGACACTCAACGCTATACTGTTACAAAGTACTGTAACTGCTTAGGAATGAAATTGAGAAAGATTACTGGATCACATCAGCGTCTTTATCCGATGTCTTGTCTACACTGTCTCCCTATCAACTCTCCTAATGTCTAAACTAAAAGTGAACTGTTTGTTGACATCTGTAATGTTTTCCTTAAGAATGGACAAGATCAAAGCAAAGCAGAAAGGTCGTCCTGGATCAGAAGACAAAGCATTGGTCCCTGCTGATCAGGAGCCTGAGGGTAAAAGCTAAACAGTTTATTTTTGTAAATCTCTTTCTCTATTTTAAATGTGATGATTAAAATTCTTCATGAATAAATGTAATCGATTACATTTCTAATAAACCTTATACTGTACGGTTAATTCACATAGCCTGTCTGTCATAATTACATACAGTACATATATAAGTGGAGGTTTCCACACTCAAAGTGATTTCTCATGGGTTATGAACTAAAATGAAAGTTACTAAGCTAAATTCAGTGCTAAATGTAAAATAATATTAATATTGGCCATGTTTTACAGATGAGGATGAGAAGTTAAAGAAAGACGCTGGCAAATGGTGGAAACCTTGGGTGTGGCAGCCAGGGGGTGAGTAGCAATACCACAACATAAAGAGCTTCTATTATCAGTCATATTCCACTGACTGTAAATGACAATGAACGAAGATTCTATCATTTTATTGAGATAGTAGTGTGTAAAATCACTGCTTTTAGTTAATGTCTCATTATGTATGAACTCTGGTTGTAAGGGTAGACTAGAGATACAGTAAGAAATACATACAATATTTAAAATAAAGTATATTGTATGTTTTTGACAGTGATCTAATGTTGACACGGCTCTGGTTTCTGTGCAGTGGAGAACAACTGTGGCTACCACCTGTTTGACAGCAACAGTGACGAGGAGGAGGACGAGGCTCCAGAGGAAAAAGAGGAAGTGGCGCCAACAAAGAAGAAAACTGCTTTACAGGTAAGAGCCATGATGACATCATTAGAGACAAGCACAACATAATAATACTAAAATGTATTTTTGTAGCAATTAATTAATTACTTTTGTGTCCCGACTTACTAGAAGAGACATGTTTAATATGAATGTAGTAACCTGTAATATTATCTAACTGTGCCCTCAATACTACAGCTGTTAAATGAAGCCTGGGTCAAGAACTCGAAGATAGCCTTGAGAGACTTCAAGAGAGACAAGGAACAGATCAAAAAAGAAGTGAAGCAGAGAGAAAAGAGAGAGCTACGGAAGCAGCAAGGTTGGAGGGTTGTTGTCAGTTTGTCAAAAGCTAAGTTTTGTCATACTGGTCATTTGTGTTATCCGGTTCTTCAAAATTGCGACCAGTTACTGTGAGATTACAGGATCAATCCCTGTGAAAGCCATTGTTATCCAATCAACACTGTATGTGTAATGTCAGCGTAAATGATTCCCAAGCCAGTTGTTTTGGGGAGCACTCATTGTGGTTCACTCAACGTCCTGCTTGTGTGCAAGGTTTTCCAACAAATGCATGCCTTTCTAAATCACTTGAAAACTAGGCAGGCATGTCGACAACAAGGCCTTGAGCCCTGTCGTCGGACTTGGCAAGCCATGGTGGAGGGAATCAGTTATCACGTGACCCAGAATGAGTAGCCTGGGATCCAGCCTGATTCGCTACGTTCGTCGGACTTTTTTCTCTCTCTCCGCTTATCAGTCTGGAATGCCTCCTATCTCCAAGGGAGGCGGGACATGACAAACGTTTCGAGTCGTGCCGTGGCTTCTGATTGGTCTGTGGTGCGGGGCGGGACAAAAAAAAACAGTGTGATCGTTGTGATTCGTCATTCGTTTGAACAACATCCAATCAGCAACGACGTTGCCTAACGTAACATATGTAGTTCCAGTGTAGTTCTGCAAAACGAGTCAATGGGGTGCATTCCAGACTGAGATGCGAAGAGAGAAAAAAAAGTCCGCCGAACGTAGCGAAGCAGGCTGGATACCAGGCTACAGAATGAGAGCTCCCTCCGTGATCCCTCCGCGATCCCTCCCTCAGCCAGTCACAATGATTGGGACAATGGGGAGGGGTTGTGAGGATGACTGTCTTTGGAATCGCCTACACGCGGCCGGTCAATGAATCCTTGAGCAACATGGCTTCCTGCTAAGTCGATATAAATTACTGTGTGAAACAGCATCATTTTACTAAATGCTTCAAAACATTATTTAAGTTAATGTATCCGCAACACTCTCTTTTGGTAGGCTACTAAGTTAAATGTTATGGTATGGCCAATGGTGAGACTGATTAGTGTAAACCTGTAATATATATATATATATATATATATATATATATATATATATATATATATATATAGAGAGAGAGAGAGAAACTTTGGTTATATAGCAACTTGGAATGGGATCTGAAAAATCTAACTGTTACATTTTGATCACATGACCCCACAGATAATGTGTTCGAATTGTGTAGTGAAGTTTTGGAGGAATCCAGGGGAAAGAAGATGTTGATTGTAAGACCTGCGGTTCAAGAGTTATAGGCCAAAACTTGAAGTGGGCTGTAGCATCACCATGAGGATATGGCTTAGTGGGAATGTGCGTGCAAAGGCAATCGGACGCTGCGTTCATGATTTGAGGTATTTTGTTCAGAACGGGCCACTCCTGCAAGTTTTGGAAGCCAATCTTAGCCAATCAGGATGGCATATGAAAAATCCGACAGACAAAATCTGTAGGAGTAATATACAGTACCTCACCTCCTGGTGGCACTATAACAGGCCAATGTGAAAGATTTGGAGCAGAGGTTCTGCTCTGGCCTCCAGGGAGTGTGCGTGCATAGTTTCACGCCGATCGGTCCAATGGTGCCAGAGATTAGCTGCTCACAGACGGACGGACGGACACACACACACACACACACACACACACACACACACACACACACACACACACACACACACACAAAAGGATGGACGGACGAAAACATAGTCTCTGCCACACCTTCGGCCTGGTGGTAACAACGAGCTGTGGCATGGCACTATATTGTATGCAAAACAGTATACTGTGAATATCTAGGTGAAATTTGTACATCTGTTTCCAGGTTTTGACAGAACGGACTCCAGTGAGGATGAATTAGAAGACAACTATGAGGACGAGGGAGAAGAGGAGGAGGAAAAAGGTAAGAATGAGTGCATCAGTAGCAGTGATGTGGAGGTTAATTAAGAACAGGTGAAGCTCATTGTCCTGCTTTTTTCCATATCCCAGTCAACATTGGAAAAGGTGTGTTTTTTCCCAAATTAATGACAGCGATTTCATTGGATAGTGCTGCTCGTAAAAATCAGAGTGTTGTAAAGACAGAGTGGCAACGACTCTATTCATTCGAATGGACCAATTGTTTCAATTTCCAGAAAATGTAGATTATTTTCAGTTCCTGAAAGTTATCAGTAAACACTAGCAAGCAGTAGAGTTGCAGCAGGACAGACTGTTTGTGATGCACTTTAGCCACTCTGGCAATCAACTCTTAATTTTCCTTTTTTTTTATTGTAGCAACTACACAAGTTTGTCATGACCTACACATCTTACCTTCAGGAGATTAGGCAAACTTCAAAGCTAAACTTCATTCAGGTCCATAATTATTTTTCTGGTACTTAATTATCAACTGTATCTTTCTGTTCCTGATAGAGGACATATTCCAGAAGTGCAGGGATAAAATGGAGTTCACATGGGTATTCTTCATGACCCTTCTTGATGACATTACGGAGAGTCTGAACTCATTCTGTAAGGACCAGCTGGACATCTCCAGAGTCCTACGCTTCGAGCGGGCTTTACTTGGCCAGCAGCAGAAGAAGGTGAGGTGATATGATTTATCCTGCTAACCAGTGAGGCCTTAAGGATGGCTGTGTCAGTTGATCGGTCTGTCCAGCAGAGCCAGTTCTTTACTGGCCGTGGTGAATAAATGAAACGAAAATCTGAAATACTCGCTCTGAATATTTAGCAATAGCATCTAAACTATTCTAATAGTTGATGCCTCATTCATAGAGGTTGATGACTTTATTCGCAGAAAAATCTACCTGGTTACGAATTAATATCATATCGCTTTATCACCGGGTAATATTTGTGTTCTGTGTGAATGTGACACAAACAACAGAGAAATACTCCGCCAGGCCAGGTTGTAGAAGTTAATCTTAGCCAACCAGGGTGACATTTGAAAAAGCTGACAGGTCCATCTTGATGATCGAATTGCGTGATGTTTGGACAAAATCTATAGGAGAAATAGCAAAATATTTGTTTAGCAAAGATCGGCCTCCTGGTGGCGCTATAACAGGCATCCTAATCCCCTTTTTGTACTGAACTGTCTGAACATGTGTAGTAAATTCCATCTCCCTGTGTTTATATGTCATCATAGACTCAAATGCTCCTCTTTCTTAACTCCATTTACCATTTCCCAACTCTCCCTCTTTCTCTTGTCTGTCTTTCGCTACTCTGTGAGTTAAATGAACACACAGGATTTCACTCTCCTTCACTCTGTAGGGTCGAGAGGTGAATCAGAATAGTGTGGCGCGGTACTATGAGAACTGGATGTCTCGTCAGAACACGTTATCATCGCAGGATGACCCCGATGATCCCAATGACATCCCCCTCCCTCCCCCCTGCTCACCCCCTGAAGTGCCCTCCTCCCCCCATTCCTATGCCAGACTCAAGAATACTCCCTCAAGGGTCTCTTGGGGCAGCAGTGTGTCCAGGTATTCAATGATTAATTAATGTATTCATTAACTCATTCAATCAATCGAAGCGAAGGCACGTTCCCAGCCTTTACTCATCTGCGAAGAGAAAACCCTGGTCACGACCTAATGCAGAGAGTGTCTATAGGGGCGGGACTTACGTCGGACGTATTTCCCACGGAAACGATTTTTCCGACCAATCACAACACTCGTTTAATTCACAGAGAATGTAAACAGATTTGTAAAGCATCAACGTCATTTCCTTGGGCGGTACTTCCGCCAAATTCCGGTACTTCCGCTTAGACACTCAACCGGCTATGTCTTGCCCAGCGTGATCAAAGCGATGTCATTTCAAACTTTTAGCATTTGTTTGTGAAGTTTATTCACCAGGTTTCTTTGTTTCTTGGTATATTCATTCAGTCATTCATTCAACGATCACCAATCACTGTCACTATCGCTATCACTATTTGTTTGAAAGTCTACATCTGGGTCTACTCATACTGTACTTATTGTATAACTTTAGTTGAGCTTTAATTTTTTTGATGGTGATAAAACCTTGAAACAAGTTTGTTGAATCAGTTTGCTCTCCTGTTCTCCACTCCTAGCTGCATGACAGATGAAACATTGCTGGGGTCCAGACAGCCCACCCAGGAAGATGACCTAGACTTCCCTTCACCTTGTGTCCAGCAGCCTGCAGATCAGCTGAGACGGAGGCTTATAAAGGCCACCAATGTAGACATGACCTCCTTAGATAGTCAAGACAGGTTTTTTGATCTTTGTACTAAATATCAACCATTGTCTGTCTGTCTGTCTGTCTGTCTGTCTGTCTGTCTGTGTATATATATATATATATATATATATATATATATATATATATATATATATATATATATATATATATATATATATATTCTTTACTCCACAGTTTTGAAGGATTTACGCAACAAAAGGAAGTTGATGAAATTAAAGATGACATAAAAGATGAGGAAGAGGAAAAGGGGGATGAAAATAAAACGGAACAGACAGAGCCAGAGGATCAACAGGAGCTACAAGAAACATCAGAGAGAGAGGAGAGAGAGGAGGAGGAGGAGAAGGAGGAGAGGTGGGAGAGAGAGGAAGATGGACACTCAGACGAGTGTCCATATGAGGGAGAGAAAAGCCTCGATATCCCAGAATCCCCCAGGCTTCTGAGTCAGGAGACGAGGAACCTCACTGCCAGCGAACTGCTGCTCAACAAGTTAGTCATCATGGAAAATGTTTTTAAAATGTTATCTTATCTCAACTTGGGAAATTTTGTTAAAAATTCTTATGTCATCTTATCGCAGCATGTTCGACAACGAGGAGATTTCAGAGTCCGACAAGTTCTACAAGTCACTCCCCAGGCACCTGCGGCTGATGATTGCCCTCTACAACACTATGGTGTCCAAGTCTGAGATGCTGTGCTACTTTGTAATCATCCTCAACCACATAGTGTCTGCCTCGATGCTCACCCTGGCCCTACCTATCCTCATCTTCCTCTGGGCCATGTTGTCCGTCCCCAGGCCCTCTAAACGCTTCTGGATGACTGCTATTATATACACAGAGGTATGCAGTTATGGGACCAAGTATCACGTACAGTACATATTGGAAGAATGCATGAACATAAAGGAGCCTCCAGTACGCTCCAGTTAAGAAAACAATACAGGGTCTAATAAACAGTATGAATTCCCTGTGCTGTAAGTAGTTGGACAATGCCCAGTGGTGATAATTTGGTAAAGAAGAATGAGATATACAATAATGTCATCTGTTTCCAGATTACAGTTGTGGTGAAGTACTTCTTCCAGTTTGGTTTCTTCCCTTGGACCACATCCAAGTACCGTGGCATCAATGCTGAGCGGCCCTACGCCCTGCCCAACATTGTCGGGGTGGAGAAGAAAGACGGATACGTTCTGTTTGACCTCATTCAGCTGCTGGCACTCTTTTTCCACCGTTCCATTCTAAAGGTATACCGCAGTTCCACAAAGCGGGGGCTTACAACTCACTTTTGAATGCTCCAAGCGTTTATTTGTGACAAATAAAACCTTTTGGTCCTTTTCAAGTATATAAAAGCTTGGTGCATTCAAAAGTGAGTTGCAAGCCCCCTTTTGTTTTTGTTTCCATTCTAAAGGCACCACAGTTCCATTCTGCGGTTTCACTCGAAACGTACAGTACCATGGTTCCATTCTAAAGGTACCACGATTCCATGCACCACGGTTCCATCTTAAATGTACCGTGGTTCCAAAAGGTACCATGGTTCCACACAGATTTGCATTTGTAAACAGGACAGTTGGCCACTCATCTACATTACATTGTTAGATAAGAAGCAATGACCTCCACCTATGTTTACATTACAAGTGAGTGTCAATGACGGGAGTCTGCTATTCATACCTGTGGATTTGAGACTGGGTACTTTAGTGTAATGGAAACGGTAGATATTTTGATGTGGTGTGGTGTGGTGTGGTGTGGTGCGGTGCTTAAGCTGCAGTGGAAAAAGGGCTAAAGGAACTGATGTGTATCTTTTCTGTTCTAAAGGCATCATAGTTCTATTATAATGGTTACATTTTAAAGGTGAAAATAAAAGAACCCCAAAGCGACTGAGGTGCTTTGAGCTTCAGATGTACCTCTGCTGTACTCTTCATTAGAGGTACATGTGAACCCAGAAGACCGGGGTCTTAACCACTACTATAATACTACAAAACATGAATTATTGTACAGTGCCATGGCCTGTGGGACAGCAAAGAGGTAGAGATGCCTGACTTCTTCAAGAAGATGAAGAAGAAAGCGGATAAGCAGAAGACGAGATCTGGGGATAAACAGGGAAGTGAGGAGGAGAGACCCAGCCGTCGACGGCTGTTCCTCCCTCTCCAAACCTCCACCGCCTCCCTGTTCTGTCGGCGAAAAAACGACAGCTCGAGGGAATCTAATGGTGAATACTCATATATTACATATTTTCAATTGGGTAAGAGAGTCTGGTCATATTTTACAGTTTACATTCAACTCTGAGCCTTCATTTTTCACTTATATTTGAAGTGTCTGACAAACTGTTGGTAATATTCTATATTATATTATATTCTATTCCAGTCACACTTTCCAGTCTTTTCAGTTTTTGGTTTCCCATTCTAGTTTTACTGGGCACATACAGGAAAGGTTAATTGAGCAAGCATTACCCTGATTCACACTCACATGTCCAGAAATATTTCATTGCATTTCCACCTTAAACCAACCACGTTGTCATCTGACAATGAGCCAACATGATGTTCTTCCATGTGTTGTATGTTTTTTCTTGGAGAGGTGAAGCCCAAGAAGAAAAGACACCGTCGGAACAAGATTCCTCTGACACGGAAGCAGATGATCCGAAAGCAGATCCGAGAGAGGATGCTACTGGCCAAAGCTACCATCATAGAAGTGTATGTTGGTTAACACTCAATATTAGAAGTGTATGTTGGTTAACACTCGATAAACTGTCAAGATGTAAGCAGTCAAGTCTCTGTCTTTAGCCCACTGGATCTCAGAAATGTTCATGTCAAGGATCCCCGAATTTATATGAATCTGGCTGTGGACCATCATTTGAAAAGATTTTGTGCCAGAGACCCCTATAAAAGATTTGTCACAATTTGTAAACATTCTTCAAAAACAGCTTATCTAAAAGCTCTCTACGCGAAATGCGACGCGCTGTGAGCTTGAAGATCAGCTATTTTCAAACAGCCGGGGAAAAGAATAGGGCATACGTGTTTAAGATGGCCATCCCACCCATGACCCAAAATTGCATTATAAAACAGAATGCCAGATACAGGATTAAACTGATTTTGAACCTAACCTAACTGAACCTAATTTTTCTGGGGAGCCCCTGGAATCCCCTCAAGGACCGCTGGGGGTTCCCAGACCGCACTTTGAGAAGACAACATGGCAGAGGTCCCAGAACTTGCTCCACTTAATTGTTACTGTGTTAACGTGTAGTTCCTGATTCCTGAGAAATTATCAGATTCAAGGGGGGGAATTAAGTTAATGATAAACAACAAGGCATTCTAAAAAATATGTGGTTTGGATCATTATCAGGGAGGTGGAGTGGAGGCCAGGGTTTACCCTGAAAACATATTTGTCGCACTTGGCCCAGCTTCTGTTTGAATCTGTACACATGAGTGATGCCATCCCCCTCCTCTCCCCCACAGTGCCCTGAACATATACCTACCAATCAGGCAGTTCTTCTATGACATCATCCACCCAGAGTTCAGTCCTGTGTGTGATGTCTATGCCCTCATGTTTCTCATTGATGTTGTCAACTTCATTGTCACCATATATGGATACTCTGCTTTTGGGGTAAGAATCAATATTATTTGTGTTGAAGCTACCCAAGAATATACTGTGTACATTAGACACATACACATAACACTTTATATTTATGTTTTTGTATACACACACACACACACACACACACACACACACACACACACACACACACACACACACACACACACACACACACACACACACACACACACACACACACACACACCCCTGTCTGTCTGTTTGTCTGTCTGTCTGTCTGTCTGTCTGTCTGTGTGTGTGTGTCTCTCTCTCTCTCTCTCTCTCTCTCCGTGTGTTACTCTCTGTCTCCTATATCACTGCTTTTTATGCTATCTGCCTATAGAAATACAGTGCAAATGTGGACATCTCAGAGTCCCTGGGTGATGACCAGGTGCCTGAGGCCTTCCTGGTGATGCTGCTGATGCAGTTTGCGACCATGATTGTCGACCGGGCCCTGTACCTGAAGAAGTCCCTGCTGGGGAAGTGCGTGTTCCAGGTGGTCCTGGTGTTTGGCATACACTTCTGGATGTTCTTCATCCTGCCCGGAGTCACTGAGAGGTCAGGGGTTTATCATTTCATGGAGTGATATGGTCTTTATTTAAGACGTGGGAATGCTGAGAAAGAGAGAAACAGAAATGCATACACTGTATGGGGCACACCGAACCAGTTAACTGGTTAATCGATTGACCACATCATTGAAATGTTACCAGTTTTGATTCTGGCAAGAGACCCTCCTGTCTTTCCTTAGTTACCAGTCTCATTCTGTTGGACTGTATAAATAAGAGCAAAAATACAAGTATCGTTTTTTTCTTCTTTTTTATGAATTCTGCAAATGCATGCTACCTTGGCAAGCCTGTATTCAGCACCATTCCACTTGAAATGGTATTGAAATGTTGTTTTATTGGAAAAAGGTTTTAATCGTTCTGGGCTCCATACCAGGAATTATATTTGGCTGCATCTTCTCCTCATACACTACATTTTCCATGAATCCCCAGTAATGGCTTGGAAATAAATATTATCCAGAAATACTACTACTTTGAGATTCCTAGAGAAATGAAAGGATGCATACTTTTACAGTATATTGCATGGAACACGGTGTGTGTGTGTGTGTGTGTGTGTGTGTGTGTGTGTGTGTGTGTGTGTGTGTGTGTGTGTGTGTGTGTGTGTGTGTGTGTGTGTGTGTGTGTGTGTATGTGGGAGTGGGAGGGAGGGAGGGACGGTTAATCTCCTTAACAAGGAGGATACCCCCCCCCCACATGATCATCCTTCTTAAAGCCAAGTCCACATCAATGATTCCCAACTCAATGAGTTGCAACAGAATCCTAAAACTGTGCAACGATATAAAATTGGACACACCCAGGTGCCGACCTGCAACGGGTAATTCAGACAACTTTTCTGGTTTTCTGGTTTCATCACGCGATGTGTACTGGGCTTAACAATTTATTGATTCCAGTCAGACCTCAACATTGTTGCAAGGGACAGTTCACATGAAACCGACTGATTAAATCTTCTCTAAAAATCTTTGTTTCTCTTTCTTCAGGAGGTTCAATAACAACCTTATAGCCCAGGTGTGGTACTTTGTCAAGTGTATCTACTTTGGGCTGTCTGCTTATCAAATCAAAAGTGGCTACCCCAAATGTGTGCTGGGAAACTTCCTCACTAAGAACTTTAACTACCTCAACCTCTTCCTCTTCCAAGGGTACGGTCAGTTTTACTATTAGTGACTGTTCTCATGATGGCAATTATACCCTAAATAAATGTCTAACCTTGGATGGTTAAGGAAATCTAAATGTACAACAGCTTGTCTTGTTGAAAGAGAATGCTCAGATTTCTCCGAAATATTTAATGATGTTTATTTTTATATAAAAGCATAATGGCCACATTCTATAAAGCATGTTTTCCCACATACTCAACATGTTTCTAAAATATTGCGTTTACTGTGTCGTTTTGTGGATTACAAACTATTGGATTTTTTTGGTCACTTTGCCCGTCTCTTCTCTTTCTCTCCTTTCCTCTCCTCTATTTTGTCCCTCAGGTTCCGCTTGGTGCCCTTCCTGATAGAGCTGAGGGCAGTGATGGACTGGGTTTGGACGGACACCACTCTGTCTCTGTCTAGTTGGATCTGTGTAGAAGATATCTATGCCAATATATTCATTCTGAGGTGTTGGAGGGAGTCTGAGAGTGTAAGTAATTTATTCTAAAATACAAATAAAAACACTAATCCTGGTAATAGTGTTTGCAAACAGTGTCAAAGCAAGAAAGCACTTAAACAGCAATCACAACTTTTGCTTCTGAATTATTTCACTTGGTTGTAATACCTTTTATTTGATCATATAAATGCATTAATATAGTTTCAATGTTATTATCACAGCTACTCAAAGTTCCGCCTTATTTTCTCCCTAGAAATACCCCCACCCTCCAGGAACAAAAAAGAAGAAAGTAGTGAAGTATGGTATGGGAGGGTTCATTATCTTCGCGCTCATCGGCATCATCTGGTTTCCCCTACTCTTCATGTCACTGATCAACAAGGCGGCTGGGGTGAACAATCAGCCATTAGATGTCTCCATTGAGCTCAGCATTGCAGGATATGCGGTCAGGAGATATAGAATTCGGTGTCACGTTTACAGTATGACAATGAGTATATAATATTATTGGTACAAGTTTTATTAGTATTTGTAAATCATTAATGTATTTGTGTGTGTGTGTGTGTGTGTGTGTGTGTGTGTGTGTGTGTGTGTGTGTGTGTGTGTGTGTGTGTGTGTGTGTGCGTGTGCGTGTGCGTGCGTGCGTGCGTGCGTGCGTGTGTGTGTGTGTGTGTGTGTGTGCGCGCATGTGTGTGTGTGCTTGCGCGTGTGTGTGTTTGTCTCCACAGCCTCTATTCACCATGACTGCTCAGGGGCAGAATTTGATTCCATACACAAAGACTCGCTACAACCAACTCATCAATACCTATGCTACCCACCCAGTAACTCATATCCAAATCTTAATTTGATAAATGGATCAAATATATTGTTCTTGGCCATTTGTCAGTAAAGTTGTATTTCACTCAGGATGTCAGTCAGGGGAGGTGTCAGTAATTGCTTTTGATAGAGATATACTGTAGTTACAATGATGAAAATCTTACTGGGCAATTTCTGTTTTGTTCATTTTAATAAGTCACAAAGTCTTTAAGTAAGTATTTTATCCATACATTCATCTAATTATCCATTCCTCTCCAGGGTGCCGTGGAGTTCATTATGAACTATGAGGCGGAGGACCTTCTTGTTGCTAGGATAAAGAGCGATGCCAGTCTTCTGTGGAGCATCAGCCCTGCCAGCCGTAAAGCTATGACCCAAGAGCTTAGAAACTCCTCCTCCATCGACATCACCCTGCGATGGGTGCTACTCAGGTGTGTGTGTGTGTGTGTGTGTGTGTGTGTGTGTGTGTGTGTGTGTGTGTGTGTGTGTGTGTGTGTGTGTGTGTGTGTGTGTGTGTGTTTATGTAGCCGGTCTGGGTCTTGCTCCTCAGCAAGACCCAGACTGCAGTACACCAGTACTGCAGTACACCAGTCTCCCCACAGTCTGCCATACAACAAAGTCAGTGGCTATGCCTTACAAAATATTCAGATACGATCTGTTACAATATACCACAATTTACAATTACACTTGAAATGAATACACCACCAGCTAATTAATATTTTATGGACAAGTAAATAAAACAATAAAATAAACACACTTAGTACAAAACAGAATTTGTTTGTGTGTGTTTTTAGGGGAGGTCTTTGCATAAGCCCACTTGAGTTTCTTACCTCTCCTGTGCATTTCTAATACCATTTGTAATTCCCTTTTAATTGTATGTGCCTGTGTCATTGTGTGCAAAAAAAAAGAGAAGAAAATCTGTTTGTTCACTTCAAAGTCCATATCTTCATCATCATAGTCCTCTCCATCATCTTCTCATAGTCATCTTCTGAGCTTGGTTATTACTTTTCTCTTGCCAAAACTAGCACCTCCCACTTTGAAAGTGCATGCCCAAGATAAAACAAATAACTTTTTTCCATTGTGGTCCATCCATACAGTTCTAGGTTTTGACCTGGTCTTGTTTTGTATTGTTTAGCAGAACATTCCATGTTCCTAAATATGAAATGTAATTAATTATATTCATATACCCCCAAGGGATGCAACCTTGAATCCAATGCATGCAGAGACAGCGGGAGAAAACACAGTGGAATACAAGGATGACGTTTTGAGGGACAGCTTGGTTCACATGCTCAAAGGGAACAGCAGCAGCCCTGTGTGAGTAGCAATCAGTACACAAACTGGACTGGATATACATTTCATTAACCACGTATTACTAACTTTTTTTTAGTTGCACAGAGTCCCCTCCTTTTTTCCCTGTAGTTTACACCAAACCTCTATGCCGAAAATAGCGAATCTACAAGTTCACAATGCAATGCAACCGTGAGCTTGTAGATCTGCCGCATGACGCATCATTAAAATATTTTGACTTAAGAGACTGTGAGATACTGCAACCCCTTGTAGGTAGGTACTACCTTCATGGGAAAATAGCAGTTAAAACTGAGCATTCAAGCACAGCGTGGGACAATATTTATGGTTTTGCACTCTTTCCTTCTGTCCTGCAGGATCCTTAATTCTCTGCTGCCAAAGTTCATCAAGGGACCCAAAGGGCCTGAAGCCAAAATGGCCAAAAGAATGTCAGTCGGTCAGTCACCCTTTATCAACTTAACACTGTCTACAGTACATGTGTCTATAGTATAGCTGTGCTCTCTTCTCTTACTTGGTTGGGAGATTGTTACATGCTTGTTTACTGCCTGTAAAGTACTTTAATATAAATCTTGTTACACAAAGAAATCAATATCACAAAGTTTAAATTGTGTTCAATGTCTTCCCCTCAGAACATTCAGACCGCCCTGAAGACATCCAGGCATTTGCGTTCTTCAGGCCCATGTCAATCAAACTTCAGCCAGCCAATGGGATCTCACAGGATGATGGAAACCAGTGGTGGGTGGTGGAGGAGTGTTCTGCTGGTCCTGCTCTCACCAAAAACAGCTGCCACAATATAGAGCTAGTGTTTCTCAATAATAAAGTCAGTCCTCCTAGTTTGGGCTTCCTGGCTGGACATGGGTAAGCAACACATCATGGCAACTTCTATATTTACTTTTTATACCACTTGTTCTGAAAATGAACACGTGGATGACTTAGCTTGAATGAATGATATAGCTTTTCCACATTTTGTTAACCAATTCTGTTGTTTCTTGCTATTGTCAATGTTATTTTGAAGTGAGATGCTTACTTTTTTTTTTTTTTTTAAATCTGCTCTCTCTATCCCCCCTACCCTACAACAGTATTGTGGGCCTATACATGTCTGTGGTGCTGGTTATAGGGAAGTTCATCAGGGAATTCTTCAATGGGATCTCCAGGTCTATCATGTTCGAGGAGCTGCCGTGCGTGGACCGTGTCCTGAAGCTCTGCACGGACATCTTTGTGGTACGAGAGATGGGAGAGATGGAACTGGAGGAGACGATGTGCGAGAAACTCATCTTCCTCTATCGATCACCAGAGACCATGATCAAGATGACCAGAGAGAAGAAAGACAGCTAGGGGATGAGCCGTTTAACATAGTTTTAGGTTCCCCTAATGAGAAGTGAAGTTATACATTTGTTTGGGGAGGACCAGGTTAGGGACTCTTGAAGCCATGTTGTTTCCTCAGGTACCCAGTCTAACTTCAATTCATATCCGTTTTAAGAATGAATTGCATTTTAAAACCTATTAGCAATTAAAGCACTAATAGGATTCACTCCATCATTTTGATGGCAAAATATGTGCAGTATTCCAGAAAATCCCTGATTAAGTTGATGATATCACTCAATTTGGCTGACTCGACTTTCAAATTGATTTGGTTCATCCCCTTGTCAAATGTTCAACTTAAAAATTCCACTTCAGTTTGTGCATCCAGTAAAAGGTTACAGTAATTTTGTGGCGATATCTTATGGCTTCAAGAATCAAGTACCTATAATTCTCCATGTGAGGTAATGCAGTTGCTTCTTTAAAATGCATGCGTTTTAAATTTTTTGATTCATGTTTTTACAAAATGTATAATAGTTAAATTAAAGCCCATCTGCCATCTTATTCAGAAAAACAACACTACAGTTCCATAAACATTGTCAACGACCTATTCACGTTCCCATCATGTAAATACCATTTACTGTTGCAGATGTATCCTAGAACATTGTTTAATTTATACCAAAATAAAAGGATTTAATGATCTATATAAAGCTTTGAAATGTCTAATTCTGCAAAAACAAATTAAACCAGACAATAGTTCCAATTGTCATCTTTTAATACATTTTTTAATTACATATCAGAGAAAGATTTAGATCCCCAGTCCCAATAGCTCTTCTTGATGTCATCCAGTCTTCATTTTCATCCAAAACAAGGTGACCACGTTGGCTTCATGGGGGTCCTCATTCCTCTGAGAAACAACTTATGTACACCATGGTCTCAGATAGATCCTGAACAGAGGGTGAGAAAACATAATTAGACAGTATTCTCAGTACAGATTCATACTGTATGTTTTAAACATTGCTCATTGGCCGTAGTTGGTTGAGTACATAAACCCGAGTGTCAACTAAGCTGGCCACAAGGTGGAGATGTAATTCAGAACTAACTGCCATTTAACCAATCTGAAGCCTTGAGTAATATAGCCTGGCTGGATAAACAGATGATTGAAATAAAGATTCAGGGCCAAGCTTTATCACAATTGGAAGACACAAACTAAAATACAGTGATGTTTGTGTGTCCCGAGTTTGATGCATACATTACAAAAGTACACATTTAACTCTTATCAATGCGTCCAAGGGACGCCAAAACAAACAAATCTATTACCGTCCCCACATCTGTGAGGTCTGAATATTAACCAAACACGTAATTTGGTATGCATGTACATTACAACCACTAACCTTCACTTCAAGACAATGCATGTCTATTAGTGTCACCCCGACATGATCTTAAAGGTTGAATCGAAGGAGTGTTTTGTGCAGTCTTACGACAGTATGAATTAAGCATAAGAGTTACATTGATTGCAAGGATATCGCCAATAATTACTTTGGGAAACACCTGTGGTAGCAACTTGACAACTGTGCAGTGAGTGAGAGAGAATCTGGTTGTGAGAGACTTTGTTTAAGCTGGATGTCAGATTGTTTAATTTAACTGCAATTATTTGAATAAAAATGATAGACAGACACATACACACGAGTCCCAGCAACATGACTGAAGATATGACTGGGTGGAGTGGAGTGCTGTACTAATATAACAGGCTGGTCAGTTTGTGCCACCTAATATACTGTAGGCTGAAGAAGATGAAAAGATGTTTGCTGTGGCTGGTTATGTTGATGATGGTGACACCTGACATCATCAAGGTGTAAAAAATGCATGTCCTGTCAACTCAGTATTGAGCTGGGGCACCTGTACTGTAGTAATAATAACCCATCTCACAGTTTGTACATTCAACGCGTTAAGTCAGCAGACATGATGATGGAAATGATGTCCATGATTCATAAAATAAACCTTCTACACTTACATGCGGCAGCCTTGGGTGCGTTGGGTTTGCTCCCAACCTTCACGTTAGTCTCTGCGGCCTTCAAAGCTTCGGCTTTGGGAGCTGCCTTCATGGCTCCGCGCACCGCGTTGGCGCAGATGGAAGAGAAGCGAATGTAGCTGAGGAGGACAACACAAGAACACACGTTAGCTAAACAATAACTGATATGACATGAAACCTTGTTTTATGCATATATCAAATCATGTAATTTATGCCCAATATGCATGCACGAGCACGGGCTGGAAAGCTAACGATTGCTAGCAAGGTTCCTACTTATGTGAACAGCTTTGCCTAGAATCTCCCAAATGGTACAGATTTGCAAAGATCAGTAATTGAAATATACAGATATGTTATAGTCAATATGCAATGAAACTTGAAGATAAAGCTAAGTAAAATACATATATAAACATATATTTCACCTGAGGCCGGCTTGTCTCCAGTATGCAACCATCTTGACTGTGTTGTATTAGCTTCAAGGGCAGGTCGAATGTGTGCGCGTTGACGTCACAATGACTCGTCTGTTCCCTTTCCTCTGCTACGCCGGGGCAGGTCCCAGCCAATAAGAACACGTGTAGATCACATGATCGACAGTATCATTTATATGTCCCGCCCATATTAGCTGACAGCTCTCACACGCCCCCGTTTTAGTTTTCATAATTAGTTTATAGGTTTATTCATTAATTGATCATAACAAAATTAGCTATCTTGAGCCTCCACACGCCCTGCACAAAGGCTATGATGAATGTTTATGTGCACGTGTCCCTTTGTGTGTCAAGGCTGTATTTGTGTATTTCTAGAAGCATGTGCAGATATTTATATTATATATTGTCTTGAATTTAAGTCATGAATACATTAAAATAAAGTGCAGATGGGCGCGTAGTATACATTTATCCAAAATAAATATATGACAACGCTCTGCCAGGCGCGCTGCTCTGCTCATTGACCGAAAATGCCACTGCCATGCGAGGTCTCAGCCTTTAGTAAAAAATAAACAAAACTGTTTCGCTACTCACCAAAACAAAGGCTGTTTTGTGTTGCTGGAAGTCTATTCTACAGGGTGGGAAGCCTCTTGTCTTAGCACTTCACCGTCTCTGTATAATAATACACTTTTTGAGCAGAAAATAAAATATGTCCGCCAGATGGAAATTATTGTATTTACTCCACTGCGCCCTCTACAGATCTGGGACCAGTTGCACCACCTCACACTAAATTCAAAATTAATGGCTTTTATAAAATCCAAACCCGTTTAGCCAGTATCTCATCTGTGTCATTTTTAGATTTCTTTAGCTATTCAAAAATAGCAGATATACAAGCTCATAGTGCCACGCTATGAGCTTGTAGATCTGCTATTTTTTTTTTTTTTTTTTGTGAAAATATGTGCAAATCTTTAAATATATATATATATATTTTTTTTAAAGATATATTCAAAGATTTGCACTCATTTTTACGATCAAAAAAGAAATAGCAGATCTACAAGCTCGAGCTTGTATATCTGCTATTTTTGAATAGCCAAAGAAATTTAAAATGACAGAGACACTTTCCCGGATTTAATGTGTTTAAGCTATAACTAGGCTAAGTTTGAACTTAGTGTGAGGTGGTGCAACTCATAGATAGATATATCTATGGTGCAACTGGCCCCAGGCCGATAAACTTCCAAGTATGGGTAGCCTGAATCCATACAGAACAGAGAACAGCGCCCCCTGCAGTTCAACGGAGAATAATTTAGGTGAACCAGCCAACCTAACCTTCCTTCCAAGCTGCGGTCAGTCACGCTGCTATCAGTCAACCGGGGGTCTGACAGAAAGGCCGTTCACAATGAAGATCTGGTCGTCAGAACACACATTCAAGTACGTGATTTAATATCTTACAGTTAACTCAATTAATGTCTTATTATGTTGATGTCCAAAAAAAAGCAATCCTAGTTTGAAGCAGTTATATGTAATATTGTGTGTGTTACCCAGTGTTACCGCTATAAACTGCCTGGGCCAGCTAGTCGCTAGCAGTTAGCTCTCTTCCGTAGCTTCAGTGGTTAGATAATGAAATATAACGCCAAACCCGTCACGCTGAGCTTATAAATGACTCTATTTGTACTAGTAATACGCATTCATTTTCCAGAACTTTACACAGGGTACACAGGGTGGCCTTTGTTGTGCAAATAGCACCAAGGGCAGTTGAAACGGCGGACTTAACGGTACGGTACCAATTATAAGCAGCCATGAATTAACATAACGTTATACGTTAGGCTTTATACCTAGCCAAGTCATTTCGACAACCGTTTCTTATCTAATTTGAGCTAACTGCTACATTTGTTTGTCATTTTTGTGACTTTTCTGCCAGTAAGTCACATAATTGACGTGTGTTTTTGTAATGTTCTGAACGACAGGAGGAGCTGTACTGGTTACACTGGTGTATGTTACTTTAACAGACACACTGCTTACATAACATACCATCCACTCTAAAGAAGGCTCCCTACATTGGAATTACACTGATCCTGTTTCATGGTCGTGCAGGTCATTCATGTTTGTCAATACACCACTGTTATGTAACTCTGATTAGTAATCTAGTTTCAACCTAATGCAATTTTTGGTAAAGGCTGGATCAGAGTCAGTGCAATGTCAAGCTTTAGTCTACTACAACATAGGAATAAAATTGAATAGCTCGTGATACTTATTTCTAGCTCTTACTTGCTTTTATGGTTTGACATTGTGTGTTCATCTTTTTGAAAGCCCTACAACCTCATGTAAATTATTATGTAGGAGATGGAGATGGAGCCGGAGGGTTTGACATGACATGAGCCAGTTTGAAGCATGTTAAGTTGACTTTCTTTGTTGCTGAACTCAATGTTGTACACAACAGGGCATTACGTCATCACAGTGTATACTGTACATGTGCTGCTACATTTGGCAAGCAGTGCCAGGTTTTGTTGTTTTGATAGGCTGTCCTTTGCAAGGTCGCAGGTTTAATTCCCTTGATACAGTGCCTGTCCCTGTCAGTGTCCTTGAGCAAGACACACTGACTACATCATTCATGTGCATGTGATGTGTTGTGTTAGTTTGTGTCGGAATGGATTCGAGATAAGTATACCATTTCCTAATGGGATATTGTGTGAGATGTTCCAAACTATTGTTGTTGACACAGTTGCTTTATCTCTTTAGCTTGTTGGAAGCCGGTAACAAAATGTCTAGTAGATAAAGCATAATTCCTTGATCACCAACATTTTATTTCATTATGTAAATGTTCTTGGCAACAGCCACCCCTGGGAGACGGTGACCAAGGCAGCGATGCAGAAGTATCCAAACCCCATGAACCCCGGCGTGTTTGGTGTTGATGTTTTGGACAGAGGAGTGGACACAGAAGGGCGGTTACACAGCACTAGACTGCTCAGCACAGAGTGGGGGCTTCCCTCCATGGCCAAATCTGTAAGTTGATTTAGAATTATCTATTAGAATTAAAACATCTACAGAATGCAGAATCTACAGACAAGGTGCTTGCAAAAGTATATGGAATTGGTGATTTCCAGAGCTGCATAAGTGTGGAAAGTTGTGTGAAATTATTAAGTTGTGCTCTAAGTAATGCACACACGAAAAAGGTCAAAAAGCACAGACAAATGTTTAATTAAAACGTTTTCATAAGCATTCATTCACTCACTCACTCGTGTTTAATTAAATCGTTTTCATAAGCATTCATTCACTCACTCACTCGTGTTTATTCATTGAAGTGGAAACTGAAACAAAAGATCAAAGTCCTATCAATAACTCATGTTTTAGTAGCTCAATGTCAGAAGAAGAAGAAGACACCCACACAGTGCACACACTGTCAAAAAGTGCAGGCACTGTGACGGGTGCCTTCTTCTTACCGGTTGAGGCTGCGCCACCAGCACACCTGTCTCTAAACTTCTATCAGGTGTGCAAAAGACTTTGATTACCTGTAGCTTAATATCAAAAAGTAGATGACTTGAAAAAATATATGTTCTGGAAGAAGTATGGATATATACATCTACAGAATTCTCTCATTTCTAAGAATAATCTAGTGTCAAGATGACAGTAAGAGTACACAGGATCAGATTAAAGTTTTGTTACTCAAGCAGGATTCATTGTTCAGTTGAATTATTTCCTATATTATTCAGAGTTCTTGCTCTGTGGCTAATACAATGCCTCAGATTGCTTTTCTTAATGGTAAGGGTTGGTTCATTAAATTGTTTTTAAATGTTCTTCCACTTAATAGTTGACGAAGAGAAACAGCATGAGACTTTCACAAAGGTTCTCTCATGTTGGATATTTTTATGACTGTCAGCTGTGTGTGAACTCATAACCTTTACTGACGGCCATATTTGATCTTTGGACTGGAGTGGTGACCTCTTCTAAATGTTTACCTGAACTGTGAAATTTCATCTTCAGAAACCCTGCACTTTCTTCATATCCTCTGTCCTTTTCAGTCGCTTTCCATATGCAATGCAGAAGTCAAAGCGAGTGTTTATTTGATACACAGCTTCACTGGTGCACATTGGACAAAACTTGGAGTAATGTTTATGTGGAACCGCATTTTCAAACTGTCTGTGTGTTTGCTGGGATGGTAACTTTTCAGGTGATGGTTAACATTTTTGTTGTGATTCTCATGTTGCAGCGACCGATGGTCAGAGTGTGTGTGTGTGTGTGCGCGCCTATAGTGTGCGGGCAGACAGAGTAGGCTAACAGAAAAATCAAACGGGCGGTAACTACAATACTCAAATCTATCTGTGCTACATAGATTTGTTCTGGGCGCGTTCAAAAGCGCACACATGTTACGGGAAACATTGGTGTTGTCCCTGCCTATATATTGCATTAAAGGGAGTCCTGCCCTCCACCTTTTTAGTGTTTTTTTTCTCCCTTGGACAAATTAAAGATGTACTTTGATAAAAGTATTTTCTCTTCCTTTCCCATAGCTTATTGGTGTAACAAGAACATGCACTTATGTCCAGGAACATTCAGTGGTGGACCCGAAAGAGAAAACCTTTGAGCTGAAATCAACAAATGTAAGTTTGACTGACTTGGATTGTTGATGTGTACCCTGTGCTGTGCCAAACATTGTCCCCTGTGCTGTGCCAAAGATTGTCCCCCGTGCTGTGCCAAAGATTGTCCCCTATGTATGTGTTGTTAACAAATGGACACTAAAATAAAGTCTGGTTGACACTTGTTGTCGCACACCACAGTATTAATAACAGTAGGGTTTATGTACACTTTCTCTTGTCCATTCAGATCTCCTTCACCAACATGGTATCTGTAGACGAGAAGTTGACCTATAAGCCACATCCACAGGACCCTGAAAAGTAAGTGATTTGTTTGATTCCTTTCAATCAGCCATTGATCATAAATAAAGTTACGTGACTGTGGTGAAGACATAGACTGCCTTCCCACTTCTGTACATGTTCATTCACATGTACACTATGTTTAGTTATAAATTGGGTAGTTGCTTTAGGTTAGTGTTGCTCGCTATGAAATGTGTCCAGTTGACACAAGGGATGTCAAAAAGGTTGATGCTGCCATCAACAATGCTCTCCATATTATAACCGGCTGCCTGAAGCCCACCCCTGTGTCCCACCTGCCTGTCCTTGCTGGAATTGCCCCGACCGGCCTCCGGCAAGAGGCTGCTTACCATCAACCTGGCAACGAAAGCCCAGATACATGACTGGCATATCCTGCATGACACAATCGATTAATAATCAATCCCTATTTTGGTGGTGTTGTTATAGGCAAATGTTCAACAACAAAATATTGAAATTGGCCGATCTACGAGCTCTGCTATTTTCACGACACCAATGTGCAACGAAGTGTAAAATAACACATAAGTGGTTAATTGATTTGTTGATATATATATATATATATATATATATATATATATATATATATATATATATATATATATATATATATATATATATATATAAAACATTAAGAAAAGTAATCAATAGAATAATCGTTAAGAAAATAAATAGTTGCAGCCCTAATGGGTGTTTTTGTTTGCATGTCTCAGGACGGTGCTGACCCAGGAGGCTCTGATCACTGTTAAAGGAATCAGTCTAAGCAGCTACCTAGAGGGACTCATGGCAAAGACCATCTCTGTTAATGCCTGCAAGGTAAGTCTATCTTTACATCTTCCCCCCTCTGTCCACACATCTGTAGTTTGGTTCATGTAGTTGGACTGGGGCTGTCACGATTCCTCAAGTATCTCAACTACAGCATGACCAATGCCAGAATTTTGTTTCTGATCCTGATTTTGGAGAGTCCTAGTCCACCAATGTTTTGATTGATATTTTGTCAAAAAAAGTGCCACATTTCCAAATCAATTTGAAAGATAAAGTTAACACTGAGTGTCCACCTAAACAATACATTGCAATTACCTTTTTGTGTGTAACTAAATGTGGGAAAAGGTCTGCCCTCTGCAGTGTACAGTACTTGAATTAAAACAATGTTAACTGCTACACGAGTCAAGTGATTAATGTTAGTCAGATAATGTCCTAGTTTTATTTTGTCACAGCTTGTTAGTGGAGCTGCACTGTGCATATTGTTTGCATTTTCAAAATAGACTGAAATATGTGCGCCATCAATACTGTAGTAGCTGTTTGATACTGCGGTTCATAACCCTAACCCTCTATTCTCAACATAGTCCAGATACAAATGATATCAAACAATATAAACACCACTACATATAGCCATAATTGTGCAAACCAGCTTTCATCCAATTCCTCTCCTCCATACTGTACATCTCTACTCTGGGTGATGTTGCAGATGTTGATCTGGTTTGACACATACTATTTCTTTGTCTCTGTATTTCTCCTTTTTGCCTTCTCTGCATTACTATTATACCCGTGGTACCTTGTGTTTTGCCATGCAATGGTTGGAGAATGAGCACCAGTTGCTACCTTTTTACGGCATATGCTATTACGTTTAGTTTCAGAGAAAATATAACAGCTGACAGCTGGTGTTTGAATGAGACGAGCCACACGCGCATTTGCACACGCAGTTCAACGTTTTGTGTCTGCATTTTGAGCGCACATGCAGCTGTAGTAATAAGCCGTATACGACCGAGCTTGCTCAGCAATAGACGCTTTCCAACGCTTAACGCCGCTGGCGTGGAGATCTACTTTAAGGCTTTAAACTAATCTTGTAACAGTAGTCGCCTGTCTTTTTTCTGTCTATCTCAGGGTCGTGAGGCGATGGAGTGGGTCATCAGACGATTAAACTCAGAAATCGAGGACTTTGCAGCGACAGCCCGTGGCACGATGCGTGCTCCTATGGCAGCGGCTGTGGCAGACAAATGATCTCCTGGATTTCCTGCTACACCCTCTTCAGCCCAGATGGACCCTTTAGACATGTTTCCACCTCAAAGGGGGAACCTCACCTTGTCTGCCAGCACAGCTACTCCCTGTCTCTCATGTGTCATATGAGCTCACTCTTTCTCCTTTTCCTAAAATCCCTGCCTTTGTTTTTGATACTTAGGCAGAAAGGAGAGACCTGGGTTGTGATGACAATGTTAAACTAACAGGGTTGACTAACAGGACTGCACTTAAATCTCATGGGATTTGTAGTCTTATGATGTAAATGCTCTCTTTATTTAACTTCACACCGTGCCTCCACGTCATAATATTGTTTCTCTTCTCCCTTTTTTCTCTTGACTTTTCCTCACCTGTCAACTTGTTTTACTGTTATTGTAATAGTCTCTACTCATTGTTTTCTAGTCTGAAGCAAGCTGTTCATTGAAGAACGTGACAGTGTTATCTGCGCAACAGCACAAAGGTGAAATTCAGTTGAATCCGAGTCATATCTAAACTGCATTCTGTTATCAGGATTGGAGGCGCTTGTCTCAAGCACTGGAACATTATTGAATAGCCATATGTGCAAAACCTGCCTATCTTGCACCATAGACTTGCCATCACAAGTAAATTAAGGCATTCTGGGCAATAAATGGCTCAGAACTCAACTGAAAATCGTATTGGGTCACACCACAAGCAATGCTCTATAGAGTTCTCTGCATTGTCTATTGAGTAGAAATATTTGTAGAAAGAATTGGGAATGGAAACATTTATTGTTTTGTTCTCATAAACTTGCGATGTGGTGCAAAGTTACTGATACACATTCAAGAATGTGAATACCTGAATCTTGGTTACTTTTACTTATTGAAAGCACTTGTCTTGTCATTTTGAACGGAGCAGAACTGTTAAACTTGAGAACATGCGCTCTGAGCGATGTGTTGGCATTCACAACACCATGAACATGTTGTGAATGCTCACCATTGTTACAGGAAGAGCTTCGCAATAGTGGTTTGTTCAGGATCACCTAACAGTCAATGTGCCTGCCACATACTCTTACGCTACTCACCTTTCTCAATGTTCAAAGCCGTAGGTTGTTTGCTCTTGTTAAAAGTTGAGGAATTTTGTTTTGCTAGCAGCGATGCAGTTTATTTAAATTTAATTTGGATGCCCCATACAGTGGGTGCAAGTTGCTCTTGCCTTATTTTACCCACTGACTTGTTACACAAAGATAATACTGAAGACAATTGAAAACCTTATTTTGTGACTTCCCTTAGAGTTTCCTGGTCCAATCCATAATTCAACACACAATGTAAAGTTTGCCAGAATAGGTATTTGGACAATCGGAACTGTCCCAGACTTGAGATTGACATCACTTTAGCTGTCTGTACTTGATTCTGTGCTTCATACTGAGCAGTTGGTATCTGCTAGTTGTAGGACACATTTGCAATTACAGGTGCTTTTGATTAACTTCCACTGAACCTCATTAGTCTTACAGATGCTTCTAGATACATGTTGATGACATATACAGTACTGTACACACTCCTTTTATAAACCAGTAACCCAGCTCTGTTCTGCTCATCCCGCTTATGTGCAGTAAACGTTCATGTTTAACTGTTGACCATACATTGCCAGGGTTAGGTTTGTGTCATGAAACAATTTCTGAAATGCCACCCAGGCAGCCAGCCGATCAGGCTAGCGACCTGAAGCAGTCTTGTTTCATTAATGAAGAGTGATGCTATGCTATGCTGTATGCTACACAGAACATTTTGGAAAACAGACTTTACAGTATATAGTTATTTATATTTTGATGGAGTTATACACATTCCGAGAATGTCAAACTGGAACGGAAATTATAAGAAAGTGGAAGAAGAACAAAGAAGTGCGTAAACTGAAATGATTTCCAAATAAAGAGATGTCATTGTTCCATGAACCCAAATGTTTTTCAAATAAAACATTAACATTTTGTCAAATAATGTTGCGTATAAATGACAGATTAGAATGTTTCTTTTTGCAGATACGTCATTCACCAATCTTAATTTGCTGTACAGTCAGACATCTGACTCAATAATTAGAAAACAGGCTTCTGCTAGGAGCTAGACCATTATGACTGCACTTCACTGGTATGAGCCAGCATATGTTGATTGATTTAATATAAAGCAATAGGTAGGTAGTTTGGTATCTAACTATGGGATTGATTGAAATGTAACTGAAGATGATTCTTAAAAGAGGTGATGAAGAATATAATTTTGAAATGTTTTCAGATAATGTGGGCAACTTTAGGCTTTACACCAAGAAAAGTTGAGAACAGCTGATAAAATAAATACATTTGTATCATAAACCAATGATCCAAAAAGGGAAGAGTCAACAGATGCAGCTAGACATCATGGTCCTGTGTCATTTTAAATTGTTGGCTGGATCAGCAGGACCAGCCCTATACTGTCTGTAGATGCATATGATTGACTGACTGAGTCATATGACCATTACACAATCAGTTTAAGGTGGGAATGTTGCATGATCATTCCACCTCATTGTGTGTAAAAGGTGAGATGGCGTTTTCATGCCGTTTTTGAGCCAGCAGAGCAGCGGAAGTAAAGAGCCAATTTGTGCATGTAATTTATGTAATGTAATCATACTTTTTTAAAGGTCTTCGCTCGTCATTGGTGATGTGTAGGCATTGTCACTGCTGCTAAGCTCATATTGGCATACGAATGAAAAGTCAGCCACACCAACCCTGACAAAAAAGATAGTAATTTTGTATTTTAAGACAAAATGTCAGAGGGTTTTAACAAATCATTGCAGTCCAAAAACTGCACACCTAGTAAATTGCAGATGTCACAGGAAAGCCACACTGTTATTAGACTGTCTGGCTGTCTTGTTCAGAGAAAAGTTCAGAGCCATTTATGTCCACAGCCAGGTCTTGATTAACCTTGAATGAAACTGCACTACCTTCCATTTCCTACAGAGGGTAGCGTACTCCAAGTCTACAGCTGCACTGCTGCTGCTCAGATCTGGGACAGGACAATATGTACTGTACATTAAACCTGCGGAGGTGCTTGTGTCTTTTTTGCATCTATCAACAATCATTTAATGTGGCTGCATTCATTTAATGATGTTTGTGTCAGCTACAGTATGAGCATGCACTGTCTGGGGTGTATGCCATGTTATTATGCACTCACTCTATGGTCTGCTCTTATTTTCTTCCTGTTGTCTCTCCAGGTGTCTATAGATTTGAAGCTGATAGATGGCACCAATGTTAGCCCTTTGAAAAGTGCACCCCCTCTTCACCTATAGTGAATATGAGCTGATTTCGGAGACAGCCTCGGTGTGAAGTTTTGCGCCATTAGACGACATGGAATGTCAAAGAGGATGAAGTAAGTTATTACCAATAGTAATGAGTTAATTTATGCTAGCCAAACAACCAAGTCCCATATTGTACCCTAATGCCCCCCATTTTGACAAATGAATGTCCGGTTGGCCAAAAACGTTTTCTTTTTTTACAGATAGTTCCTCCTGAGGTGAGTGATCAAAGGGATTTGACAGTTTAGAATAATTTGTGATGCAGACTACCATATCAGACTTTAATGGAAATCAGTGTGGCTGTTTAATATGAAATATTCCAGTCAAGGTGCACCATATGACCATTCTAGGCACTTTATGTAAGCCTATAATACTGTGAATACACTCCATTCCCACATACAGTACAGTATACACATACACGCCGTATGATATCTATATGATATCTATGATAAATTGTAATTACATGCATGCAATCATAACCTTTAAGTAAACAATGAGTTATTACTTATTATTAAATATATCTCTTTAATTGCTTCAGTCATTAGCCTTTTAATGGATGAAATTACAAAATGTACCCTTAATGTTCCCGTGCCAGTAAAGTCTGATAAAAGTATCAAACTCCCTGTTAAAAGACACCAGAATACAAGGAATTACATCTACTCTGTTATAAAGGTTGCTGAGGGAGGACCCCCAGAACCACCGCCCCACCCACATATTTAATTGTTTTTGCTTCCATGATTGTAATTATTAACTGATGAATAGAATTCTGAAAGGTTTACAGCCCTGCATGGGCCAAAAGTTGTGCAATTTAAGTCTTGTCACCCAGACTCTGCAGAGAACAACAGCTGATTATACAGTTAATTAGGATAAACAATCTGCAAAATGAAGAATGGGTCTAATGTGATAAACGGCTACCATGTCTACAGATGCACCAGGATTATAAAGTCCAGTACATCGTCGGCATTTGGTTCCTGTCTCTCTGACAGGGCGACAGCTCAGCATCCGATGAGACGGCAATAAACCCCTGTTAGGGCAAGAAGAGAAGAGTGAGCCCACTTAAACTCAGTTTACTTAGTACTATTAGGTGTTTCCGCTCTACTGAGAAAAGATACAGTATGATTAGATCAAATGCAATGACCCCTGGGACATTTGTCTGTGACACATTGTGTCGGCTGTATAAAAATACAAATAACGTAAACGCATTGATAGATACAGCACCTACATACTGTCCGAAATGATAGGCCTGTTGTACAAATAGAAGGAGAGGGGCGGTACAGAAAGTTAAGTAAGAGAAGAGAGGAGGAATGGCATGCAACATAGGCCCTTGGGCCGAAACTGAACTCAGGATGTTGTGGTTATGTTCTTCAAACATCAACTGATTGACCCACTGAATTGACCCACAATTCACTTCATTCTCCTTTTTACTCAAATCTGTCCCAACGCAAATCTGCCCTTTCGCATCACATTTATGACTGTCCAGGCATGAATTAACCACTCTCAACCTGGCATTCCTATTTTGTGCATGTTAGGCAAAAGATTTCCAGAATTTAACAAAGATTTCTACATTTCCCCAATTTTCAAAAATACAGAAAATAGAAGATTTCAAGCTTGAGCTTGTGAGTTTGTAGATTGGCTATTTTCGCTATTAGTCGTAGGACACAGTGTACAGTATATGGCTTAAGTGGTTAAAACATGTATTCACCTGTTTCCTAGGCTGTGTGTTTTCCACTTCCTGTCGATTTCACTGGATATCATTGGTCATCTGACCAGTTTCATTGGATTTCATTGGATCAAATCGACAGGAAGTGGAAAACACACAGCCTAGGAAACAGGTCAATAGAGAGGAGATGCGAACCAGAACGTTTGTGTTTACCTTGACTTGCATTCCATGTGTGCATGTATCTTTTGGAGGTGTGTGTGTGTGTGTGTGTGTGTGTGTGTGTGTGTGTGTGTGTGTGTGTGTGTGTGTGTGTGTGTGTGTGTGTGTGTGTGTGTGTGTGTGTGTGTGTGTGTGTGTGTGTGTGTGTGTGTGTGTGTGTGTGTGTGAGAGAGAGAGAGAAAAAGGTAGAGATTCTCAAAGAGGATACAAACCTCCTCTATCTTCAGAACAGGGTTGACCAACTTTGCATGTGGCATGCTGGGTAAAACAAACCCACTGGCCAGTTTTTCTAAAACAGACAATTACAGGTCATGTCATATATAGAGTTAAAAGCACAATGTAAAAAAGTGTACTCATATATGGGATTATACTTGTGTGCAGATAGTGTTCTGGTGTTGCAGCTTCCTTTAACAGGTCTTTGTAACAGTGATGGTATAGTCCCTCAACTAAGCCCAGTAGAAACATAATGTAATACATAGTTCTGACTAGACGCCCCAGTAATTCAGATCTCCCTGAATCAGTATTGTTTTATTGACTATGACTAGCAAACCTCTATTTAACTTACAAACAGAGACCATACACCAAGGTTACAGTATACATAGCATGCTACTATGATTCTATGAACACAATTTTATTTAAAGTCTATTTAGTAAAGGTAAGACTCACCATTCACTTTAGTCAAGAAAGGCATTAAAACCAGCTTGGCAAGGTTTTCCAACACAGCTGTCTGTAAGGTGATATTAAATTACACTCACTATTTAAAACAACTCAATCTATGTGCTGTAGTTACAGTTTATCCCTGCGTTCAGGATCTATTTGGATTGTGATGCATTTCTGACAAACCTGAAATGGTCCCACTTCACTTGATGCCAGTGTCAGGTTTAAACTGTGTTTGCAAAAAGACAGCAGTGTTACTGTGCATGTGAAAAGACTCAAAATGGAAAAGATTTTGCCAGGTTGTTGCTTACCTGTCCATTGCTATGGAGCCCTTGAGTTTCCCACTGTCGATCCATGCCTTACCACTGAATTCAGAGTCCTGCAAATGAAATGAACAGAAGTTTGCATTAAATGATCCACGGCAGATCGTACAGTATTGTTTCTTTTGTAGACCACTCCATATAATCACATGAACATCATCTTCTTCAAAATATGTACTCTAATCTGTATCAGGCCGACTTCAGGTGTAATTATGTGTGTGTGTGTGTGTGTGTGTGTGTGTGTGTGTGTGTGTGTGTGTGTGTGTGTGTGTGTGTGTGTGTGTGTGTGTGTGTGTGTGTGTGTGTGTGTGTGTGTGTGTGTGTGTGTGTGTGTGTGTGTGTGTGTGTGTGTGTGTGTGTGTGTGTGTACATCACTTCATAGCTTGACCAAAAAATACAACATTTACATTAATTTCAATCACACATAATGCGTGAGTACTCACAACATTGAGTGTGAACAGCGGGGTACGGGTTGCATTGTGCTGGATTGCAGACGCCTTAATAGTCCAGTTTAACAGGTCCAGTTTAATAGAACCAGGGTGGAAAGTGAAGCTGGGTGACTCCCTTGCCTGCACTTGCAGTTCCATCAGCAGACCTGGAAACAGCTTGGGAAGCTAGGTAAACAATAAACAACAGCGTTTTACAGTTTTGACAGTTGTTGGAAACATCCAGCATGCTGGAGAATTGACAGCGAGGGGATGCCTTTTACGATCTCTGTACGTCTGTACGTCCGTCTGTAGTTCACGTATGTCTTCCTACAGTAATAATACAACATTGATAATTAGAGTTCTGGTGTAAGCAAAGTAAATTTTGTCCCCCCAAATGTAGATTATTGTCAGTGATGAGCAGCATACATACAGAGTTTTATGTATAATTCTGGTTTGTTTTGTTTGTTTTCTTCTAGTTTAGCAGCTCATGTCAAAATTGTTTACTGTCCCATTTAACTCATTCAGTGCCAAACTTATTTCTGGCTTTATCATCCCTGTGCCAAGGCCAAAAATACATTGTAAAAAAAAAAAAGTGCTCAGGAGCCGAGATACAGCCTTTTTCAAGAAGAAGTTAAACAAGAAGTGAATGGAGCAGCAAATCTTGATATCTTGGGTTCTGAACTTTTTATTTTTTTATTTTTGGTGACGTCATTGGCACTCTGGGCTTATGAAAAACGTGACGTCGGCGACGTCAATGGCACTGAATGAGTAATGAGTCAGGTCAATAAGTTCTATTAACAGATACAATGTCTCACCTGAGGAATGAGTTGCCCAAAGGAGCTGGTGTTGAGGTGGAAAGGACAGCCGGGAGGTAGCTGAGATGGATGGTAAAGAAATGGCTGAGGTAAAGCATGTTACTGTAACTTCAGACAGAAACATGTACAGTGGTGGATGAAGTACTCAGATATTTTAGTATTAAGTAAAAGTAGCAATACCACAAATAAAAACCAAACATTTTTACTAAGTTAAAGGCCTGTATTAAAAAATTTACTTGAGTCAAAATATAAAAGTATTGGCATCAAAATATACTTAAACATCAATATTTGCCTCTGAGATGTGGTGGAGTAGAGGTATGAAACATTAAAAAATTGAAACACTGACTTAAAGTAAAAGTACCTCAAACTTGTACTTAAATACAGTACTTGAGTAAATGTACATAGTTACTTTCCACCACTGCACATGCACTTAATTTGCAAATAAATTGACTGTTGGTCTTGAGGAATGGATAGATGGATTGATTGACAGATGGTCAAATGGATGGAAAGATAATGGGTGGATTGTTTGTTTACATAATTATTGATTCCTTGAAGGACTGACTGTCCACCAAGACCTTAATCAAACTAGCCAATAGCCATGGAACAGCTGTTGGTTGCTTCATATGATCTTCTGCCAACTAACTAAGTTAGCTGTCACAAATCGGTTTAGCAAAAAATAGCTATAACTAATGATGGAAGGGAGAGAAGTCTACCAGATCATTTCCTTAGTATGTTTTTTTTCCAGAATTCTTAATAACTACAGGACATTATAGCTAGCTAGCTGGCTAAGCTATCAGCCTTTGGCCATACCGTCTAGAACAGGGTTTACCTGTATGTACTTTATGTATAGTATCTGTGTAAATCTGTCTCTTCAAAAGTAGATTCTGCAACATGAGGAGTGTTAAAGTTGGATTGTAATTGCAAATATGTAAAAAGTTATTTTCTGAGTGTCATTGAACATTGTTCATGTGAAGCACTTTTGCACTCGCCATTTCAATTTGGTCAAGTGAGGCGCAGCAGACCGTCACCACTCTAAGACATTCACACAAACAGCCAGCCTGTATAGTTCGGTTTTAGTGTGATTTGCAGTGGGATTTGTGAGGCTTCATTCACAAACAGAAAATTGCTATAGATAGTTCAAGAGTGGACAGGGAGGCCACGCCATTGCTGGATGCAACTGCACGTCTTGTTGGCATGTTTCCCATCATGCATCATTCCTGTAACTAACACACGCATGATTAAATGCAGGGTTATCTGTCATGCATCTCTAATGCATCTATTCTCTATGACTGCAGTTAGTTATTGTTAACTGTAACACGGACAGTTGTGACCAATCATCAAGTCAAGTCGCATTAAATGCTGAAATGAGGATTGGAAAAAACGAAAAGACTGTCATGTTTTTAATGTCATACCAGGAAACAAACAAGCACTACTCAGCACCATGGACAGCTCACAGCTCCTGTGGTTTAGAACTCACCTGTCCACCGTACTACTCAGCACCATGGACAGTTCATGTGGTTCAGTGTGCTACTCAGCACCATTTTGTTGCAGAACCAAAGACAGAGCTCACCTGTCCACAGCACCACTCAGTACCATGAACAGCTCCACTCTGCTCAAACTTAGCATTGCAACCCACAGTTTACTGTATTATTGTGACTAGAAAAAAGCCCCATCATCTGCAAATTAGATTGTAATATTTTGTGTTCATGTGTGTGCGCGTGCGTGCAGTACAATAAATGGGCATTGATTTATTGTTCACACTATTGGCTGTTGGATATTAAATGTGAAGCGTAGAACTTATAAGGTTGCTGCAGGCAGCTCTTGTGTGTCACACAAACTCAGGTGGCCACAACACGTTTCATTTATGCTGGTCTCCCCCACTCGTGTGTGCACGCATGCGCACACACACGCTGAAATAATGCACTGTTTCTAGTTGTTAAAAATACTTAAGTATTCAAAAGTGCAAATTACAAAGCACATGTCCTTTTTAATACCAATGCATTGCTGTATAAATAGAAATTTTCCCAAATAATTAAAAGCTTTTCTTGAAATTTCAAGAAAGGAAAAGACATCCATCCACCCATCTGTCTGTATGTATATATCCTCCCAATCATCCGTCCATACTCACCATGCTGTCGTTGATGACGACCTGCAGTCGTCCAGCTGAGTAGTAGCCATAGGAGGCAGTGTTGGCTGTGAACTCAGATAGGCCAACTGACAGCATGTAGGCTTGCTGCTCTGGTAGTGTAAATGGCTGAGCCTTGAAGGGAGGGTTCTCACGGTGTTTGATACTGTAGAACTCTCCCTTTAATTAACAAGGCATGTGCATCAGTTTCATATAAGGTTTGAAAACATGGTCATGATCATAATCCCAAAACTTGAATGCAAGGTGCCAGCCCTACTGGTAGTGAATGGCCTCTAACCGGATTTTCAAGACAGCGTAGTGTGAGTAGTAACAACTGTAGTAGGGCTGAATAGTTCTGCGTTCTCCAATATGAGTGATATAATGTACCATATGTAAAATACAATATCGAGGCACTGAAAGCATTCATGTTGTTGTTGTTAATGATGGGGTACTTGTACATTTGCACATAATATGTGCAAGAATAATAGGATGGGTAAATGTAGAGCATTGTAAAACATGGAGTGAGAGAATGCCGGGAAGTTTCTATTAAAGATCACAGCACTCAGCCGTATAGATAAAACATCAATATTGATGTTTTGTCGATAAACTGTTTTACTTGTAAGCCATATTGTCCAGCTATACCTAACAGTATGCAGGTTTATTAGCCCTCAGCGGCCATGGTGTCCAAGCTTCAGTTATATGCCTAACAAGAAGATATAGAATTGAAATGTGTCTGAAATAGCTTGAGGGAGCTCAAACCTGGCCATGCAGAGAGGAAAGGAAGTTGCTAGAACATGTCTGTATTAGTGAGATATCTTTACCTTTAGATCAAGTCTCAGACTTGAAGTATTCATGAGAGGTAAGTCGGTGAGAGCCATGTCCACAGCCAGATCTTTATTCACCTTGAATGAGACTGTAAATAAGCAGAAAAGAACAGAATGCAACTGAATACAAAGTGTGCATAGGTGAAAAGTACTCATACAGTATATTGAATGCTATTTGCTGCACTACCATTAATATCCTGTAGATGGTGTTCCAAGTCCACAATGTGCTGCTTTACTGCTGGGCAGATCTGGGACAGAATAATCATTCACCCAATGTACATTAAATCAGAGTTTGCATTTATCAACATGTATTTAATGTGGTTGCATTCATTTCATTTGTCAGCTGTGAGAATGTACTGGGGTTTTACTGCGCTTTAAAAAAAAAATCCCTGTTGTCTCTTCAGGTGTCTATAGTGTAGTATGGTGGCTTTTGTTCACTTGATTGAATAACACAGGCGGATAAGTCTTGCTGTTCAACATGAAAGTATACACCATTCAAAACTGACCAAACTCTGAAGATGACCTATATACTACATATATATATTTTGGTTTTTTTAATGGGGGGGGCTTTCCTGCTTTCCTGTACAGTGGAGATTGACAGGAAACAGGGAGAGAGTCATGCAGCAAGGGTCCGCCTGGCTCGGGAATTAAACCTATGGCATCAGAACCTATGATATGCGCCCTAACCACTCGGCCATCATCTCCCCCCATATATTGAATCAAAATGGAATTCATGGGTCAGTACTCACTTTCTTTTCTATTTCGCCTCTGATTTGATTAAGGTCCACAATATGCCGGACGACCCAACTATGCATGACAGAGAGGAAAGGTTTATACATGTGTGACATTATGATTTCTAGGAAGACACCCTCTTATTTATTGATATGGTATGCATGTCTGTCTGTCTATCCATCTATTCAGCCTTTTTACCTGCTCCGACCATAGAAGGCCATTTTTGCACCTCCAACGGTAGCATTGCAGCTTACGCTGGAGATGTTGAGGCGTCCATCAGCATCCCTCCCCAACTCAGCTATAGAGGTCACATCCAGATTAAATACTGCCAGCTTGAATGGTCCACCGATAAGACTGGAAATGCACATAAACCAACACATATCAACAGGCTGGCTAGACCTTTGATGGTAAGTAAGCACATTAGATTTATACCGTAGCATCCATTTTGAAATTATACTTAACCATATGAAACCTAGTATCCCTATTTTGGTGCGAACATTCTGTGAAAATGGCATATCTAAAAGCTCAAGCTTATAGATAGGCTATTTTGGTTAGGAATTTGGTGTGATGGGGGGGGGGGGAAGGGGATCAAAGATAACCCCTGCCCTGGGGGATCCTGGTCAACTAAGTATATCCTTTTGGCTTTAAGTGGTTAAGAGGTAAAAGAGGAAATTATGAAGGTCATTTTAAATTATTTTCGAAATGCAGATTTCCTTGTACATAAATATTATACAGATGTTATGTAATGATTTTGGTGCATGCATAAATGCAAGAGCAACATATGCAAGCCACCGCAACCTGATTATTATTATTACTTACATATAATGATAGCGCATCGACCAATAGCCTTTTAGAGCGACACTAAGGCCAGAGATGGAAGCCTTGAATCCTGTGACATCCTTGTAGAACTCTATAGATGGTTCTGGAAAATCACACTGAGTCACAGTGGTGCTGGGGAGTGGGGAGAGATCAAAAGACAGGTTTAGAGAGGTGTTGTGATTTAACATGTGTGTTGCTGTCATTTTTTATGCAGTACTGCTCTCTTTGATATTTTGCAGGGGTGCTCAATGTTTTTCAGGCCAAGGACCCCTTAGCCGAGAGAGAGATGCCCCCGGGACCCCGGCTATATTGGATACAATTGTGTTGCCATTGAACTTCTATTTTTGTCTTTGACTATTGTGTGGCTATGGGTTGTCTTCAAGTGGTGCTGCAGCTTTGATTTTGTTTGTTTGACAGCAATATGCAGCACAAATGTTTTTTGTTTGTTTACACTTGCTAAATGTTGAATTTAGGGTCATGTGTGTTTTCAGACAATTACTTTGAATAAATACATCTATTTATGAATGTATTAATTGATTAATAAATGTTGTTACGACCTTGAGGTCCTATTATATCATATATATATTTGGTAGACCCCAAGTAAATCTGAGGACTCCCGGACCCCCTGTTGAAGACCCATGAATGACTCATACTGTGGCTAGAAATCTAATTATGTGCCATGGTATGCAGTTTTTTCCAATCAAACACAATCTCAGCTGATTTCCCACACTGAATGGAATTACATACTCCAGGCCCTGCAGCCAGGGTGAGATTTTAAAACATTTTAACTTATAATGACATGCCAATTGTTTTTTAGATAGCCAATCTTAAAGCTCACAACACGTCTGGAGCTTGTAGATTTACTATTTTGAAAAGATGAAAAGATAACTTTTGGAACATTTTGGAACATTTTTGCCTAATGACAGGTCCAAAATAGGGACACCATGAGGGTTAAAGTGGTTAAAAGGATCCCTGGCTAATAAGTCTTATATGCCTTAATATCATAATTGCCCTCTATAACTAAAATTATGAATTGAAAACAAAACATATTGTATTTATTTCAGTAACACTCAAAGGGGACAACGCCAGTCGCAAGTTGATGATGTAATTTGTCCATCTGTGGTCCAGCCCATGGCATATATGGAATGCATGTGCAAATAAAACATATTGTTTTGATGCTCATATTAACCTTAGGAAGCATTAAGTTGTTTATTATTAGCACATGCATTCCATAGGGTTAGACCACACATGGACAACTTGCGACATGCAGGCATTGTGCCCCTTGAGTAAAAGATTAACTATTTCTAAAATAAATATAATAAATTTTAGTTATAGAGGGCAAATATATAGTATTAAGGCATATTAGGCGTATTAGCCAGGGATCCTTTTAACACTTGCCACCGTCTACCAGCCACTTCGGCAGGTAACCAACCTTCATTTCATTTTCAGGCCATTTTCTGTGAATGTACACTACTGAATGACTTACTGTTCAGTGGAAGTGAAACTTAAATATGGCTTTGGAGCATAAAGTGAGAAGCAACTCTTGCTTAGAGGTATAGAGCTGTATATACTTCCCCATTTGACAAGAAGCAGGAACTTCAGAATTGCCAATAACACATAACGTTGGGAAGAACTCAATTTCTTTCTCTGTATACTGTAGGAACTTAAACTATGACATGAACTAGAACTAGTTTCATTCCAGAATGTGAGCTCAAAAAGTGTTTCACAGTAGCTCTAAAATCCATCTGGGATTTCAGTTTGATTGTTGAGCTATAGTGATCCATGTGATTGGCTAAATACGGTAGATACTGTACAACTATATTCTCTGACTTGGCTATTGTTCCAATACATTTTAAACAAATTGCATCCAATAAAAAAAGACCTACTGGACAAGTTGGTATGCTACAGGTCCCACAACGGTGCCGATATGACCCTTGATGGTTGGGAGGGTCATTCCAACCAGCTTCTCCTGCATCCATCCTGCACCTATATGACTCCCTTGGGTATACAATACAAGGAGAAAAGGTAAATAGAACCATTTTGGACTTTTGGAGGTACTGATTATGCTCTCGTCTGAGAGTGAGTTCTGCTGCTGTATAGGAAGGAAGCATAATCAACTCACCCACCCATGACCCAACTCCGTTTGATTTGGGTCAGTAATCAGGCTATATCTGACCCAATGATGCGTTTTGATTTATTGGAATGTATGACATTGGACTGAATGGACAAAGTCTACTACCAGTATTTGATATTTGCTTACCATACTGAAGTCCTTTGTTGGTCAAAATTACTTGTATGGCAGGATTTTCTCCATAACAATTGGTAGTGAGCATCAGCATGAATATCAAGGATGGCAGCATCCTGCAGGTCACCTGTAGAAGGACTGAGCGCTTTCAAAGTCATCACATACTCATTTCATGTGTGCGTGTGTGCGTGCGTCTCGTTGGATCCAGGCTGGCGAGCCGATTCCAACGGTGCCAGCCTCGATCCTGCCCCCCCCCCCCCCCCCCCCCCCCCCCCCCCCCCCCCCCGAGGGACCGCCGTGTTTTCAGACTTGATATTTTGTATATCAATTACTTCTCGTTTCTCTCTCTGTTCACTCGCATCTCATCTGCAGGGTGGAACAAGTCTCAAAAGCACAATTTCGGCACATGAACTTACACAAACAAAGCAGGTTCTGCCAATATATAAAAAATAATTGTCCTGTCTCATTTTCCCCTGTCTATTTCACCGTGTAATCTCCAAGTCGATTTATGCTATATAAATATGCTTATTTTCAGGGTAGATACGACCAAATCACAGTGGACACCCAAGATCAATAAAGGTCGGTGGACACCCTTTAGCGTTTCTAATTTATGCCCCTTGTTCTAGTGAATGGAATCAACTACAATTACATTGTAGACAATTGTGTGCTTACAATTTTGTGACAACAGTTTGCAGAAGGCCATTTAATGTGTGGCATTCCAATTCAATCAGGTGTTTGATACGGTTAGGGTCAGATATGCAGGCTACACAAGTTCTTCCTCACTGATCATCTCACCAAACCTTATCATTCTTAAACAGGAAGAACCATCTGCAGACTGTTGTGCCAAAATTGGAAGCAAACAATCTGTTGAATGTTTGAATTTTAGCTGATAAGATAAGCACTCGCTGGAAGAAAGCATATTTAAAGCACTGAAACAACAACACACAGGCCTGTATGTATATAGGCTACACCGAGATACAGAAACAATCTTGTTAGTCTGAAATGAAATAAAAAACATATTTACCAGGCTTTCTGTCAAGTCCAAGTGAATGTCGTTTGATCTTGAGAGCCTGGTGTGTGACTGTGACCCAACTTCCCTCTTGGACATGATTTATATGCTGTAGACCTAGACTGCAGAAGTGAAACTCGCCTACACAGTAAAATCATTTCAGGTCCATTTTCTACACTTTAGGAGTTAAATTAACACTCAGAATTTTACAGTGTGCTCCATAATAAGAACGCCTCAAGAGAGCAGTATCATCAGCACAGCTGAGCGCTGAATGTGTCTGATTTGGGGATGGGTGTAGCTACAATCACGAGTGTTTAATTATCGTCACACACAAGAGCTACTTCTTCTCTGTCTTCTGAACTGAACACCATAAAGAACACATGTTGGAATTCATGAAGAGACTTTATGCATCACGTGTGACATGCGGTCTTCTACACCGGTGGTTCTCAACCTGTGGGTCGGGACCTATGATCGGGACCCACATAATGTTTTGGGGGTCCCCACTCCCCAGTGGACAGTGATGTGACAATTTAAGGACTTTTAATGCCTAATACTAATACCAAAAAATGAAAAAAGATCATTACTGCATCAAAAGTAATTAACAAGCTATAAAAAACTGGTCAAGCATTGGCCAAATTGTCAAATGATATATAAGAAAGAGGCAAAAATAGCCCAAAAAAATAACCGATCTATAAGCTCACAACCACTTGCAATTCATGGCATTGTGAGCTTGTAGATTTTTTGTCTATTTTCACAACAATCTGTGGAACCGGGTCAAACAAAATGTCATGCTTATTAGGATGGGGTGTCCCCAATTCAAATACCTTTATTTTGGGGAAGAAAGGAAAAGAAGAAGAAGAAGAAGAAGGAGGGAGTTGGCGGCTCATGGTGCATGAGTCATTCCTCATAATGCCTATCACGAGAAAGTCTGCAGTTTCTATTTCATTAGCACGCAATATTCTTTTTTTTTTTAAAGGGAAGGTAAACAACCCGTGAATTAAATTTCAACAGAACGGAAACGTTTTCAATCAAAAGAAAAACGAAAAAAACAGCAATATAAATACAAAATATGGGTTGTTTTTCGTGTTTGTTTTTTTTTGTACATAATTAGGCTACCTTGGGGGAAGTCAAAGACAAAAGATCTCAAACCATCATTCACTGCTTCCATTTAACGGTCAAAGACACTTAAGAATCGCCAGCCACAAATTAGCCTATTTGATTTATTAATCCGTTATTTCAACAAGTACTCTTTTTTTCTTCTCACACAGCTGATTAATTCCATTAAAGCACACCGAACAATTTCAACAGGAAGAGAATATTAACGGACAAACGGTTTTCATAGAACACACATATAGGACCCACTTGCTTGCACTTGAATTCACTTCATCCCATTCCCTATGACATTTGAAACACCAAGAAAACAAATGTTCCAATGAGGACCACATATAGACTTTACAATCGAAGAAAAAAGCAAATACCAATTAATTTTGTTCAAACAGCTACACTGAAGTTATTCATGGTTAACTATATTCCACAGAGCACCATCTGATATAACGAGTAGGGCAGGCCTACCTATTTTGTATAATTGTCTCTGTACTCAGATAAATGATATATTTCTAGCAGCTCAAAACCCAATACTGACATATTCAAACCATTATTTTATTACATAATATGTCATTCCCTGGATATAAACACATACACACTCACATTTAGACCCATTTGCGGACATTTACACAGTAACTGCGTTAACCTTGTTGACTGGCCCGTTAATGATCGTCGTGGTCTGTAAGAAGGCTTACAGTAGGCCTACACTATATAGCCTATACTGTACATGTATTGTTGTAAAGTCTATTATTGCACATAATCACGAAGGCAAAAACAATGAAGAAAAGAAATAATGTAACACTCGTAATCCTCATGATCTTCTGTGGCAAGTGGTCGGTCAACACCAGGATGATGATGCTGTGCGTCATGTGCCAAGTGAGAGTAGCCTATTATCCAATTATGACATCACCATTCAATGTGAGGGTTTAGAGCAGTAGTTTAACTGGTTTTCAACGCTTTTCATATTAAGGTCCATTATTTTTTCGGCATTTGAGCCACGGACCACCATTTTAAGACCCAAAACTTGGAATATTTTGTTGTCGTACAACATGGTGTATTGATGTGGCAATAGGAGAGATAACAGGCAAACATTGATCAAAAATAACAATTCGTCTACATTCTCTAATTGTGTAGACTTCTTGTAAATTAAATAATGCAGATGTTTAACAATAATTTAACTCTTGAGAGCGTAAAATGAAAAAACATTTGAAACCAAATGGACCCATATGGGTCCATTTGGTTTCATTTTACACTCTCAAGAGTTAAAGATCTATAAGGGTCCATTTACAACTCTCCATCATTTAGCTGGGGACCACCTGGAACATCCTCAAGGACCACTGGTGGTCCCTGGACCACTGTTTGAGAACCACTGGTTTAGAGTTATATTATGGGTTGTAACCTGTACTCTCGAGCTCTCAGTCATGGATGTTATACCTATACGCCTCTATGAGCCCTTCAACTGAGTGAATGAAGCCGGATATAGCGCATATGCCACCGATAACGAAAATGGCGACGTCGAAGAAAACGTGATGCCACAATAGATTTCTCCACTGGAGCTTCAGGTGGAAGAGGCTTGGGAGGAGGAAACACAACCCGGCACCGGTGAGGCTCCCCGTTAAGCCCATGAGAAGGGCAAAATGAGGGACGAAGATGGCCATGAGCAGCGTGAACACCACCAGGGCCACACGGAGGCCCAGGCCCCACGACTTCAAGCGCCCACCGGGGCCATAGCAGTCGGGGAAGAGGGCCCTCCCTCCGTCCTGGAACAACGATTTCTCCAGAACCTCGACCGCCGCGAAGAACGGCAGAGGATAGGACAGCAGCGCCTTGGCAACGAGGAACAGGTTAACCACGGCACGGATGGTGGACGGTAAGTTATCTGTGATGACCTCTTTGGTGGCATCTGCCCAGGTCAGGTAGGCGACCAGGGCGAAGAGGCCCTTGAGGACACACGCCGAGATGTGAGTCCAGTCCATCATGCAGTGGAACTCACTGGGCTTCGACATGTTTCCCTCCAGGGAGGGCAGGAAGATCTGCGAGGTGTAGCTGAACACGATGATGCCGATGGAGATGGGGAACTTCTTGACATCAATGTAGAACTTGACCTTCTCCCAGGCCCAGTCGCGCGCTCTGGAGAGGCAGTAGGCAATCACGAGGACGTTGATGACCAAGTGCGCCACCGTGCACAGCAAGCTGAACTTGGACACGGACTTGAGGTTCTTCAGGAACGCGCACGGCAGAAGCGCGGCCGTGGCCACCACCGACCACGCTTTCTGAGAGATGGGCAGAAAGGGGAAGCTGTTGTACATCAGGTTCCCGCTGACCACCACGTACAGAATGCACGTCATGACCAGCTCGATGATCTGGGCCACGTTCACAACGACCCCACCGAGGCGCGGGAAGCGGGGGGTGCAGCACGCGTTGGCAATGTCCACGTAGGAGTCCCTCACGCGCACCAGGATTCCGTCCTCGTTCTCCTCGTACAGACACGCGATGAGGATCTTGCCGGTGTAGCAGCACACCACCGCCGCGAAGATGATGAGGAAGAGTCCAAGGTAGCCTCCATGAAGAATCGCGTATGGCAGGCCGAGGACAAACATGCCCTGTGGACAGAGAAGCACGGTAACAGGCCCGTCCAGCTCACACGTGTCATCAATTAATCACTTTGTCCAAATGCGTAGTAGTAATAATAATAATAACAACAGTAGCATTATCATAACATGAAATAAACACGTGGCGTGTGTGTGTGTGTGTGTGTGTGTGTGTGTGTGTGTGTGTGTGTGTGCATATATATATATATATATATATATATATATATATATATATATATATATATATATATATATATATATATATATATATATATATATATATATATATATATACACACACACACACACACACACACACACATATATATATATGTATATGTACATACACACATATATATATATATATATATATATATACATATATATATATATATATATATATATATATATATATATATATATATATATATATATATATATATATATATATACACATATATATATGTATGTACATACACACATATATATGTGTGTGTGTGTGTGTGTGTGTGTGTGTGTGTGTGTGTGTGTGTGTGTGTGTGTGTGTGTGTGTGTGTGTGTGTGTGTGAGGTATAAAAATGACAATTAAGTTTGAATTTGTACATTGAATTGCTCTGATGGTCAATTTGATCGCATGGGTGATAATAAGCTGCCGTGACGCTTCGGGCTATCAAAGACATTCAGGGCCTGCTTTCATAGAGGATAAAGCAACTGTTTTCTACTGATAAAAAGATTTGAATATATAAATCTTAATTCCTCTAGCTGCTACGATCCGTGTGAATAAACACGTTATATAGCCTATAAGATCGATAGAAAGGTTCTGAATAAATTCATAGACTAACAACATTTTATTCGTTTATTTTCTGGCTGTTTTACCATAATCTCATGGTGTATTGAATTTGGAAAATTCCAATAAGGATTTTTTTCTTTATCTTTCAAAATATTGTATCTTGAAATTAAAATATTAGATATTCAAGGTGACTTTTAGATGTAGGCATGTGGCTTCAAATGCGTTGAGGCCGTAATTGCTTCATTGGACGACAATATATGTTCAGGGCATTTCTCCGTCTATATATACCTGAATGGCGTTGGTGACGTTCCACCCTGCCTCCCAAGAGGTGATTTTTGGTTTGTCCTCATCCAAAGACCCGCTGGGTTTGAGGGATGAGGGCCTCGGGCCATCAGTGCCATCTCTCTGGTAGTGGCTGTCTCCATCCACCTCCCCATCCCCTTCCATCTCACCCCCTTCCTCATCCCCTGGACGGACGTCCATTTGCATACCTTGCCTGTAGTCATAATCCAAGTCATCGCAATCCGCAAAACCCAAACCCTCTTCGTCCGTTGCGGCCTGGAATCCCAGACGGGCGAACACGCCGCTGACCTTGGCCTGGGATTTGTTGGACACCGTGTGGGCCGCATTGGTCAGTTTATTCGACAGTTTGTGTCGGATTAGGTGGGCCATCTCCCAGAATTAAAATAGTTTTTTTTCGTGGTGAAAATTAGATTATTGCTTACAGAGATGATTGCCAGATGCATGCAGAGTTATTTCTTTCAGTTACCTCGATCCATGCCTGTTGCCTTGGCGTCGTGCAATAGCCTATACCTCTAACGGCTTCCCAACCGTTTGATCCACACCGTTATAATAACCCTCTCAGCAGCTCTTCATTATCCATATCCCTCCCAAATAGTAGACTAGGCTATATGGCTATAGTAGGAGACCTCCTTGGACGGCATCCAAATGTGCACAACAAATCCCCGCAATAGAAGAAAGAAAGACCAATAGTTCCTCAGGTGTAGCAGCAGGTGTATTAAAAAAAAAACAAGTCGAAAGCCGTGTCTTCGTTCCTAATTTGTCCTTCACCAATCGGTTCAGTCAGCTCTGTCACCACGGTGACAGAGCGGTGGAATCTGCGTGTCACGCAAGGGGAGAGGAGAGGAAGGGGGGCGTGGACCACATAGTGGAGGCTGTTTTACACATAGACTGCCCGTTAAAAGAGTTGTGCGCAGAGTAGACCCCTCAAGGATGGCATGGAGCACACAGACACACTCTGTGTGTGTGTGTGTGTGTGTGTGTGTGTGTGTGTGTGTGTGTGTGTGTGTGTGTGTGTGTGTGTGTGTGTGTGTGTGTGAGAGAGAGAGAGAGAGAGAGAGAGAGAGAGAGAGAGAGAGAGAGAGAGAGAGAATTTATGACACAGTGCTGAACTTATCTCTGGGGTTATATTTTCACCGGTAGAGTAATCAAGGACAAAATGGTCAATCCAGAAAACCCTTGACGTTATGAATGAAGGAATGTGGCTAGTCTATATCTGATAGACACGGTGCTGACAGGCAGTGGGATCAACAGCCAACACAATTAATTCCCATGGGCTGACGAATTGCACCTGTTCGATTAAATCAAATCATTATTATTTTTTAGAGAGGACAGGTGCTCAAGGAATAAAATTGAAATTGAAAAAAGGAACAAAATAAATCAGAAGCACTCATTTTAAAATTCAGAATGTATACCATAGGCCTAATCTCTATAAGTGCTCCTCCACCAGATGTAAAATGTTTACCGCCTTTGAATGGCTTTAAATGTACAATATTCTTCGGGGGGAAAAAATATTACTAAGAAATAAAATGGCATTTCAAGTGTATTCGCTCTATGTAGCCTATAAACGAATTACCATCACGCCAAATCGGTGACGCGTGTGAATCAGTGCAAACATTTTGTTAAACGGAGCACGTGCGCACCAAAAACACTCTCATCAAGCCCCCAAAATAGCCCATATAAAAGAATGGAAATGGAAATTAGTGGCAGTGAAGTGTGAAACGTGTGCAAATATGTGCTGATAAATG